>NW_015507752.1:14927-15667 GCF_001515645.1 Sinocyclocheilus grahami | reverse complement strand
AGTGTGTACTGCTTAAGATTTGTTTGTACTTGGTTTATCAGTGATAAGCTTTTGTTCGTTTACGCGCTTCTTTCGCTTACGCGGGCGTGCTGGAGGGGATTCCGTTGCTGATTGGCTGTTGATCTGGTGCCGGAATGACATTTGGATGACGTCCTTTTGGGAGAGCCCTCCAGGAGATTGGTTGGTGTCTTGATGATGCAGAGGCTTGAGCAGTTCTGCTAAAAGTCTGAGTTTGCAAGACTTTAAGTTCTTTGAAGATCACAAAGTTTCAACTGAAGTGTTTGAGTGTTAGATGATCGGTCGCTTTGATGGTAAGCGTGTGAGCAGTTGGAGTGCTCGTAACATGGCAAAAAGCGAAGAGCAAGCCAGAGCTATTGAATCTGTGTTGCAGTGGGGTTTTGATCCGCGGAGTAAGTCCGTCCCACGGGTCGCTGTTCCAATCAGATAGTGGCTGCGGGGCTTAGCCCTTAGTTCCTTTTTTTTCATGCACAAGTCACATGCTCCTGTGGGTGTAGCCCTGCAAGTTTTAATAACTTCTTATAAAAAGCAAGCACCGAATCTGTGTTGCAGTGGGGTTTTGATCCGCGGCGTAAGTCCATCCCACGGGTCGCTGTTCCAATCAGATAGTGGCTGCGGGGCTTAGCCCTTAGTTCCTTTTTTTTCATGCACAAGTCACATGCTCCTGTGGGTGTAGCCCTGCAAGTTTTAATAACTTCTTATAAAAATATCATCACCGGAAA
>NW_015507752.1:13525-14917 GCF_001515645.1 Sinocyclocheilus grahami | reverse complement strand
CATCGGTTACCATCATTGAAACGCTTTGTCTCTCCTGGGGTGGGAAACTGCACTAGCCTGAACATATTAGAGATACAGGGTGTTTTCTCTTTTTAAAAAACAAACAAATAATAAACAAAAATGACAAGCTACCTGGGATTTTTGATCCCTCCTAATAGCATTCATATGCTCAATAATACATGTCCTGTTAGATCTATGTATTTTACCTACAAATTGTTTATTGCATGCACATGTCAATAAATCGATCATTAGATCATAGATCAAATAGACATTAGCAGATGAGCACGTAACAAATTGTCTGATGTGGTATATAACATTTGTCACACGACTCTTAAAAGACAAACATTTTCTACTCATATGTTTACAAGCAGCACGTTTGAGACGGGGATAATTTCATTACCTATGCATCCTTCCCTCTTATTTCTTACACTGTAGTGCAAAAAAAGAGGTGGGTCAGCAAAAATAATTGCACACACAGGATCACTAGTTAAAAAAACTAGTTAAAATATTCCAGTACATCCTTAATCTCTTGTATAAAAAGAGCATAAAAAGTGGACATCGTCGCCATTAGTGGCTCTGTCCAACCCTCCATTTTTTAGCTAGAGGTAGTTGTGCGCTTATGCCCTCTCACTACAGCTGTGGGCAATATTATTTTTATAATTAATATAACATTTATTAAAATGTTTATTATTATAATTAGATATTTTTGCAACAAACACAGTAGAGACAAGTATTATTTCTGGCATCTCATCTGTAGCCCCAATATCACTGCATATCATTTGGATTATTAGACAAAGTCAAAAAGTGAACCTGCAGAGTTTTGCGCTCGAATGCATCTAACGGGAACCTCAGAAATAGAGAAGAAAGAGCAAAACATCTTCACACTTATAACCATACCCGGTTCCAGTGTTCTTCTGAAATTAGTGAGGGTGCTCTAGCCTTACCCTTACGAAAAAGAAGTTTATTCAAGTGTGCTATTAGTATACTTCTTTTAAACTAAAAATAGTAAAGTATACTTTGTCTACTTTTTATGTACTTCTCAGAAATGGGCTTTATGTACTTCTCAGAAATATACTTAAAATGACATTTAAGTATACTTGACTTATACTTAGAAAAAGTATAAATATATTTGAGCTATACTTGTGTTCCTAAAATCCGTGTTTTCATTGTTATACTGTAGGGGCACTAGTACACATCTTCTGTGCAGAATTTCCAAAAAACACAAGTGAAGAAGAAACCGAAACAACTGATGCTTCCACGTGTATTCTAACACGATCATCAGACATAAAACAGCATCAAAACTGTGTAAAGTTATGGAATAAAATGTCGACCAATGAAGAGGTAATAATAACTGTCAAGCTTTGGGGTGTTGATCGACTTTATCTATGTTTT
>NW_015507752.1:11862-13471 GCF_001515645.1 Sinocyclocheilus grahami | reverse complement strand
ATGAAGAGGTAATAATAACTGTCAAGCTTTGGGGTGTGGATCGACTTTATCTACGTTTTGATTATCATTATTCATGTAACAAAATATATACAAATTAATACCTAAACAGGGACATAGTAGTATACTTCAAGTATGATGTAAAGTTCACTTAAAGAAAACTTACGAGTATACTTGCAGTATAAAACTACTAAACTAGTAGTTTACTGAGACTATACTTCAAAGTGTACTAAAAATTCTACTACAAGTATTTAATTAGTAAACTATCAGTATACCTATAAGTTCACTTTTAGTATAGTTGCAGTACAAGCTAAAAATTTTGATGTAAACTAGTTACTCAAAAAGTTTACTACTGTTATACTTAAAGTATACTTAAAAGTATACTTTTATATACTAGAAAGTGGGCCAATTTAGTCCCAAGGAGTATTGAAATAGTACACTTACAAGTATACTACTAGTACACTGATATTTGAATACTTACTACATAAAGTATACTTAAAAATATACTTGAACTTTACTTAAGTATACTTACTAAAATAAACTTGAAGTATACTACTTTTTGGTTAGGGTAATGCACATTTTCACATATATTTTTGTCCCATTCATTGCTAAGGTTATCACTATATCAGTTACTGCTTGAGTGAATCCCGCTGCGGATGTCATTCCTGAAACTTTGCAGCGTGTATGCGGCCAAAAAGTTTTACTTAAGGTTTTAGTGATTATGAAGGAAGCTCTCTTTGCGAGCAAAATTTGTCACTCCTCTTTGTTCTTCGCAATCTCACAAAGTTCCATTATAATCAATGAGTCTCTCTACAATGTGAAGTTTCTAATCCTGTTCCACTGTCAAATAAAAAGTCAGTATTTATTATTATTATTATTATTATTAAATAGAATTTTTTTTGTTTTATATGATTATTGCAATAGTAAGATTTTATTGATTTGTTTAATTGTTATAATTAAATTATGAATATATACTGACCTATTTACAGAACAATATGATTATTGCATCAGTATCAATGTTTAGTGATTGTTTTGAATATTTAATAATAACCAAAATATTAATTATATATTTTATTTTTTTTAATTATAACGATTAGTACTACAATAATCCTGTTCCACTGTAAAATAAAAAGTCATTATTTATTATTATTATTATTAAATACAGATTTGTTTATTATTTTCGGAGTGCTTTGGAGGAACTCACATCTCAAAGAAGATTATTGTAAGATCTGTTAACACTGAAGTGGTTCCTGGAAGATCTTTCCTGTAAAAGCCAGCATCTGGAGGAACCCCGAGATTCCAGCGACAACAATACAATAGCACAACAGTGACCAGAACATCTGATGTGTGTTTATTTATTCATTATTTTTTACTTCATTGGAATGGTACGAAACATTGGTGGATTTTGTGTGAATACACAAGAAAATCATTGACGTGATTAGAAAAGCCTAAATGGTCTTAAAAAATATGAAACTTGTTTGCAGACTGAGCAATTTTTGGGGGCAGAATACAAATGAGCCACAACAGGGGGAAAATGTTAATGAAATAAAAAAATAGACAAAAGACACAAGCACTCACACATGCTGTTAAATATCATTATGAGAACTATACC
>NW_015507752.1:5210-5611 GCF_001515645.1 Sinocyclocheilus grahami | reverse complement strand
TGGTTTTGTTTTTCTGTGTCTAGTGATGATGTATAATTCAGCCAGATTTATTACTTGGAATATTAAAGGGCTAGGACATGTGATTAAAAGAAAAAAATATTAACTTAACTTAAAAAGCAGAAGACTACAATCGCCATACTTCAGGAGGTGCACTTATAAGATACCGAGCATTTAAAACTGAACAGAGACTGGGTTGGGTAAATATTTTATTCATCTTGTAAATCTAACACAAGGAAGAGGGGCACAGTTATCTTAATTAGTTAACGTTTACCTTTTATTTTAGAATATCAAATTTAATGACCCAGATGGAAGGTATATTTTAATTACTGGCCCAGTGTATGGGCAGCCTATTACTGTACTTAACCCTCTAAGCGCCAAAGTCGCAAAATTGCGACAAGACG
>NW_015507752.1:0-817 GCF_001515645.1 Sinocyclocheilus grahami | reverse complement strand
TGTCTGATGGAATGCGGAGATTCCATTGTTCCTTTGTGTGATGTTTGCAAATGCCTTACAACAGCATCGTCATTTGTGCGCGGCGTTCAACAACGAAAACAAATAAAAACAACATTAACAACAGGAGGGTGGAGGACGCTGTGTGTTTGTTGTGTCTCGCGGGTTTCACAATAATGGACATGGAAAGTCGACGTATATGTAAAGCGATTGAAAGAACGGAAAGGAGGACTAAGAATCTCCAATGACAACTGAGTGAGTGATGAGTGATGTGACATGTGGCCAAGTATGGTGACCCATACTCGGAATTAGTGCTCTGCATTTACCCATCCAAAGTGCACACACACAGCAGTGAACACACACACACCGTGAACACACACCCGGAGCAGTGGGCAGCCATTTATGCTGCGGCGCCCGGGGAGCAGTTGGGGGTTTGGTGCCTTGCTCAAGGGCACCTCAGTCGTGGTATTGAAGGTGGGAGAGAGCGCTGTACATTCCCCCCCCCCCCCTACAATCCCTGCCGGTACGAGACTCGAACCCGCAACCTTTGGGTTACGAGTCTGACTCTCTTACCATTAGGCCACAACTCCCCCAGAGTTGTGTGCACTGGCAGTGCTACATTTGCTACAAGTGCCTTCACTTCAGCGTCCGTCCATCTATCGCTGTTCTCCATACTTGCGAAATAAGTTGACATGCTTACAGTATGTTTACACAGTGTTTTAAATCATGGTGGGTGAGCGTGTTTTCGTACGCATTTGGCCAATCAGTGTCTACTTGTCATGATTAGTACCAGTTGTGCTGGTTAGACCCTGCTCCGGAG
>NW_015507751.1:46925-48108 GCF_001515645.1 Sinocyclocheilus grahami | reverse complement strand
TGTAAGTGTGTGTGAGAGTGTGAATGTTAGTGTCAGTGTGTGTGTCAGTGTGTGTGTGAGTGTGAGTGTGAGTGTGTGTGTGAGTGTAATGTAAGTGAGTGTGAGTGTGTGTGTGAGTGTAAGTGTGTGTGAGTGTGAGTGAGCAGCACAAAAGCAAACTTTACACTAGCGCATCGCTGCTACAGTGAATTCAATTGATTTCAGGCTTGAGAAAACGCTGATGTGATTACTCACGACACCGGGCTCGTGTTAGGTTACTGCCACAGCTGTTGTGTTAGATCAAAAGAACAACTAGCACAGGACATCCACCACTGTTTCCACTATTAGCGTAGTTTTAGGGCCATTTTTGTGTTTTGTGAAGAGCCTTCGGAGTCATTCATTTTAGTCCAAAATGATGAGGAAAATAATTATACATTTTGTACATAAAATAAAGAAATTAGGTCTATTTTAGGGCCATTACGGACATTTCTGGGCCTTTATTTTTAGGGCTATTTTTTGCATTTTGTCAAGAACTTTCTGGGTCTTTCAAATCAAGAGGAAAATAATAAATTATATTTTGCATAAAAAAATTAAGTTTAATTTTAAAACCATTATGGCAATTTTTGGGCCATTTTAGAGCAATTTTTGCATTTTGACCTTTATTTTCATGATAATTAAGCACATATTCCCCACATTTATGCTACTGTAATAGGAAAAGTGTTTGTTTAAAGCCCAATTGTTTTATATATCATGGTATTATTTATTGCATGGCATTAAATGCATTTATTGGTTATTTAAATAAATAAATAGTGAGAACTGCATGTGATAATGAGAATTTAAGGGGAAATATGTGCAGAATTGTCATTAAAATAATGTCACAATTTACATAATCATAATGGTCCTAAAAATAGACTTTGTTTTCGTTATATAACTGATAATTTATTATTATTATATACACCTACAGTAGTAATTGAAAGCCATATTTCTGAGTTGAAGGAAGCTGCTGGTTTGTTGCGAGAGGAACATTTATAGCACGTTTTTTCTCTTCTGTCCTCATCAAAGAGCAAGTTATGGGAACAAACAGACACGCAGGCATTTTAGCTGATTTAGGCGACTAAGTTGGATTAATAGTGGCAATTGGACGTATGGAGGGACCCAGGCACTGTGTGTGTGTGTGTGTGTGTGTGTGTGTGTGTGTGTGAGA
>NW_015507751.1:34583-39728 GCF_001515645.1 Sinocyclocheilus grahami | reverse complement strand
AGTGTGTGTGTGTGTGTGTGTGTGAGAGAGTGTAAGTGTGTGTGAGAGTGTAAGTGTGTGTGAGAGTGTGAATGTTAGTGAGTGTGTGTGTGTGTGAGAGTGTGTGTGTAAGTGTAAGTGTGTGTGAGTGTGTGTGAGAGTGTGAGTGTAAGTGTAAGTGTGTGTGAGTGTGTGTGAGAGTGTGAGTGAGAGTGTAAGTGAGTGTGAGTGTGTGTGTGTGTGTGAGAATAAGTGTGTGTGAGAGTGTAAGTGTGTGTGAGAGTGTGAATGTGAGAGTGTGAGTAAGTGTGTGTGAGTGTGTGTGCGTGTATGTAAGTGTGAGAGAGAGTGTGAGTGTGTGAGTGTGTGAGAGTGTGAGTGAGAGTGTAAGTGAGTGTGTGTATGTGTGAGAGAGTGAGTGTAAGTGTGTGTGAGTGTAAGTGTGTGTGAGAGTGTGAATGTTAGTGTCAGTGTGTGTGTGTGAGTGTGTGTGTGAGTGTGAGTGTGAGTGTGAGTGTGAGTGTGAGTGTGAGTGTGAGTGTGAGTGTGAGTGTGAGTGTGAGTGTGAGTGTGAGTGTGAGTGTGAGTGTGAGTGTGAGTGTGAGTGTGAGTGTGAGTGTGAGTGTGAGTGTGAGTGTGAGTGTGAGTGTGAGTGTGAGTGTGAGTGTGAGTGTGAGTGTGAGTGTGAGTGTGAGTGTGAGTGTGAGTGTGAGTGTGAGTGTGAGTGTGAGTGTGAGTGTGAGTGTGAGTGTGAGTGTGAGTGTGAGTGTGAGTGTGAGTGTGAGTGTGAGTGTGAGTGTGAGTGTGAGTGTGAGTGTGAGTGTGAGTGTGAGTGTGAGTGTGAGTGTGAGTGTGAGTGTGAGTGTGAGTGTGAGTGTGAGTGTGAGTGTGAGTGTGAGTGTGTGTGTGTGTGTGTGTGTGTGTGTGTGTGTGTGTGAATGTTAGTGTCAGTGTGGGAGAGTGTGTGTGTGTGTGAGAGAGAGAGAGTTATTTTAATATATGAAAAGTTAAATATTTTAAAACATTATATATAAATAATAAAAAAATATATATATATTCATTGTTTGTCTTTTTTTATTTTTTAATTGTTATTTATATATATATATATAAAATGTTAAATTAGGGCTGCACGATTATGACAAAAATCACAATTGTCGATTATTCCCTTGAAATTGTAATTGTAATTGCGATTTATTAATTACGATTATCACAATTTACATCGAATGATGTTTATACCATTGTTTGATGCAACTGCATGCCGTATTTTTATATGAAAATAAACAAGCTGAAAACACTCTAACTGAAAAACCTTTAGTGCTTTAAAAAGTAAAAATATGAATGGTATTATAATGTTATACTAAAACTAAAATTAAAATAATGGGAAAAACCCTTAAGATAACACGTAGAAAGAAAAAACGCATCTTAAGCACTCTTAAGAATAACATAAGTGGACTTTGAACAATTAATTGCCGCATATATATATATAATTTTTTTTTTTTAATGATTGTTAATATCAAAATATCAAATTACAGAAAATATCAAAATTGTCAAGGATCAACGTGTTCCAGCTTGTGTGTTAATTGTGTGTATTACAGAAACTCAGGTTCCAGGAGTCCCGAGTTCTCTTCATGTTCGTCCGCTTGTGAACCGAATCGTGGTGAGTTGGACTCCTCCAGAAAACCAGGACGTTTTAGTCCGAGGTTATAAAATCGGATACGGAATCGGCAGCCCTCATGCCCACACGGTCACTCTGGATTACAAGCAGCGCTTCTACAGCATCGATAACCTCGGTGGGTGTAACGCCACATATACTCAGTCACATGTCGACATTAGGTGTGTTTACAGACGTTTATTAATGTTTCCACTCCAGATCCCAGTTCCCATTACGTCATCACCCTCAAGGCTTTCAACAACATGGGCGAAGGCATTCCCATCTACAACAGCGCCACCACGAGACCTCAATCCGGTACGACACGCAAACTGAATGCATGATCGTTTGAGGTTTTTACTGTGCCAGCTTTCGCATGTCCATTCGGACAGGGTCAGATGACAAAAATACATACTTCATGTTATTTTGAAGCATATTTAACACAATTAACTGTGTCTCTCTTCTATCTAGCATCAGACATGTTTCTGTTTTCTGTTTTTGCACTAAAAACTAAGCACGGTGTAAATCTGTAACGCTTCAGGCTAGGGGTGTGCAATATTGGCAAAAATGATATAATCTCGATATTTTCTGGGATTTTAGCGATAATGATAATTAGATGATATTTTGCTGAGTGTGTTATTGTTCTGGTACCTTAAAGGGTTAGTTCACCCAAAAATGAAAATTAGCCCATAAATTACTTACCCTCAAGTCATCCTAGGTGTAAATTACTTTCTTCTTTCAGACGAATCCAGTCGGAGTTATATTAACAATTGTCTTTGATCTTTCAAGCTGTTTCATGCCACTCAGCGGGTGTTGCATGCTTCAGTCCAAAAGAAGTGAAATAAAAAGCGCCCATCCATAAAAGAAAAGTGTCTCACACGGCTCCGGGGGGTGAACAAAGGCCTCCTGTAGCGAATCCATGCATTTTTGTAAGAAAAATATCCATATTCAAAACGTAATAATCACTTTAATGTAGCTTGCGCTCACTGTTGTACACGGAAGCAGCTCCGCAAGGATGACGCATGAGTTCAGCTTTGTGCATGCGCCGGTGAGTCTCGTGAAAACCAACGTTTGTTACCAGGAGCAAAGGAAGCAAAGTGTCCTTACTTTAGCAAAGGAAAACCAGTCTCCTCTTGGATTATATCGAAATCCTCCAACATTCTTCTTTACAAATCCTCGTTTTGTACTTCTAATTAGTAACCGTTGTTTTGTTTTGATCTCTCCGCTGGGTTTCCGCGTACGTCACTTCTGAGCGGCGCATGCGCAAAGCTGAACTCATACGTCATCCTCCCGGAGCTGCTTCTGTGTTCAACAGTGAGCGCAAGCTACATTAAAGTGATTATTAAGTTTTGAATATGGATATTTTTCTTACAAAAACGCATGGATTCGCTATTGGAGGCCTTTGTTCACCCCCCGGAGCCGTGTGAGACACTTTTCTTTAATGGATGGGCGCTTTTTATTTCACTTCTTTTGGACTGATGCATGCAACACCCGCTGAGTGCCATGAAACAGCTTGAAAGATCAAAGACAATTTTTAATATAACTCCGACTGGATTCGTCTGAAAGAAGAAAGTAATTTACACCTAGGATGACTTGAGGGTAAGTAATTTATGGGCTAATTTTCATTTTTGGGTGAACTAACCCTTTAAGTGAGTACAACATATACAAGCACAAAATAATACACACTTTTTCATGAGAATGAGATTTTTTTATTTATTACAGTAATATACAGTGGGGCAAAAAAGTATTTAGTCAGCCACCAATTGTGCAAGTTCTCCCACTTAAAAAGATGAGAGAGGCCTGTAATTTTCATCATAGGTATACCTCAACTATGAGAGAAAAAAGGAGAAAAAAAAATCCAGAAAATCACATTGTAGGATTTTTAAAGAATTTATTTGCAAATTATGGTGGAAAATAAGTATTTGGTCAATAACAAAATTTCATCTCAATACTTTGTTATATACACTTTGTTGGCAATGACAGAGGTCAAACATTTTCTGTAAGTCTTCACAAGGTTTTCACACACAGTTGCTGGTATTTTGGCCCATTCCTCAAGAGCAGTAATGTTTTGGGGCTGTCACTGGGCAACACGGATTTTCAACTCCCTCCAAAGATTTTCTAGGGGGTTGAGATCGGGAGACTGGCTAGGCCACTCCAGGACCTTGAAATGCTTCTTACGAAGCCACTCCTTCGTTGCCCGGGCGGTGTGTTTGGGATCATTGTCATGCTGAAAGACCCAGCCACGTTTCATCTTCAATGCCCTTGCTGATGGAAGGAGGTTTTCACTCAAAATCTCACGATACATGGCCCCATTCATTCTTTCGTTTACACGGATCAGTCGTCCTGGTCCCTTTGCAGAAAAACAGCCCCAAAGCATGATGTTTCCACCCCCATGCTTCACAGTAGGTATGGTGTTCTTTGGATGCAACTCAGCATTCTTTCTCCTCAAGTTGAGTTTTTACCAAAAAGTTATATTTTGGTTTCATCTGACCATATGACATTCTCCCAATCCTCTTCTGGATCATCCAAATGCTCTCTAGCAAACTTCAGACGGGCCTGGACATGTACTGGCTTAAGCAGGGGGACACATCTGGCACTGCAGGATTTGAGTCCCTGGCAGCGCAGTGTGTTACTGATGTAGCCTTTGTTACTTTGGTCCCAGCTCTCTGCAGGTCATTCACTAGGTCCCCCCGTGTGGTTCTGGGATTTTTGCTCACAGTTCTTGTGAGCATTTTGACCCCACGGGGTGAGATCTTGCATGGAGCCCCAGATCGAGGGAGATTATCAGTGGTCTTGTATGTCTTCCATTTTCTAATAATTGCTCCCACAGTTGATTTATTCACACCAAGCTGCTTACCTATTGCAGATTCAGTCTTCCCAGCCTGGTGCAGGCCTACAATTTTGTTTCTGGTGTCCTTTGACAGCTCTTTGGTCTTGGCCATGGTGGAGTTTGGAGTGTGACTGTTTGAGGTTGTGGACAGGTGTCTTTTATACTGACAACAAGTTCAAACAGATGCCATTAATACAGGTAACCAGTGGAGGACAGAGGAGCCTCTTAAAGAAGAAGTTACAGGTCTGTGAGAGCCAGAAATCTTGCTTGTTTGTAGGTGACCAAATACTTATTTTACAGAGGAATTTACCAATTAATTCTTTAAAAATCCTACAATGTGATTTTCTGGAATTTTTTTTCTCATTTTGTCTCTCATAGTTGAGGTATACCTATGATGAAAATTACAGGCCTCTCTCATCTTTTTAAGTGGGAGAACTTGCACAATTGGTAGCTGACTAAATACTTTTTTGCCCCACTGCATGACACAAATCCTGCGATGGAGCATTCTCTCACACTAGGCTACTTTTGCTTGCTACTGGAAAAGTTAAAGGGGTCATATGACGTTGCTAAAAAGAACATTATTTGGTGTATTTGGTGTAATGAAATGTGTTTATGCTGTTTAAGGTAAAAAAAACACATTATTTTCCACATACTGTACATTATTGTTTCTCCTCTATGCCCCGCCTTT
>NW_015507751.1:13929-22263 GCF_001515645.1 Sinocyclocheilus grahami | reverse complement strand
TGCTATTTTTACTTTCTCAAAAAAACTCATTCTGTATGATTTATAAGCGTTTTGAAAAATGGGGACATGGAGAAATGTCCTCATAAGTCACCTTCTCCTTGTAATACCTGTTATACCCATGTCACAAATTTATGTCCTCATATGTCACAAAAACACACACACAAACACACACTCACACACACACACAAACACACACACCATATTACTATTCATGAATGTTTGCTTTATGGTTTATCTGCTCTTCTGAAGATGAAATACTACAGAAATAAAAAACATTTTTTATATAAGATTTTCTCTTTCATATAAACAACTTCAATGCATTTATGCATGTGTGTGAAAAAAATTATTTATATATAATTACATCAAATTCCATTAAATATGACTTATGGTTGAGGAGATTATTATTAATTATTATGACATTATGCCATAGTCATTTCATTTAGTGTAATTATTTTTATTATTGTTGTTATTATTTGTTTAATTATGTACATTAAATGCAAGCCTGCATTTAATAGCCATTTCATCTAGTTTTATCTCATTAAACATGTATGCAGCAGTTTTTCCACACAAGTTCCCAATAATGTTATGACTATTTCAAGAGCATTTTATTATATAAAATGTATTTCATTATTTGTCTGTAGATGTGAACAAAACATGGGTTCTCTCAACCTTGTAATATCTAAAATTAATGCCTAAAGTACATAAAACTTAAAACACAGATGTTTAGTTTAGTCAGGATGCATGCAAAATGAGTGCATATTTAATGTCTTATTTGCATTTTGTTCTCAAAGTTTTTTTTATTGGTTTTTCAGATAAAAAATCAGATTCAACAAATCCTCGACTCTCGCCAACAAATCCATGCGATTACATTCATTAATTTCATTTTTTTTCTTTAAGATTACAATTTTCTATAAGAGTTGGAAATTGAAACGCTATATATATATATATATATATATATATATATATATATTTATAAAACGGAGCGTTCCGGTCCTTGATTCTGATTGGCTGAGCGGCGCTCGAAGCAAACACACACCTTTGTTTACGTCTGTGTGTTGCTCGGCAGCTACTTTGTAGCAACCACAACTGTTTCTGAGGAGCTACATTGTTTGGTGGAAGAATACTGTGTTTATTAATATCATTACACTTTATTTGCTCGGTTTTATTCTGTGGAACCTTACTACATATATGCAATAACCGTTTTATAAAAGCAATAATAATAATATATGCACACACTCAAGAAGAAAAAACATAAAAAGGTGTAAATAAAATTAATAATAATAATAAAACGTAAGAAAAAACAAAAGAAACATATCTTATTTGCATTTTAACATGATTTCGGGACAAATTGCAATGACAAAGCTTTTAGTAATAGTCTATGTAGTTGTATTCTGGGGCTTTAATGTTGTTTGGTGTGTCTTGTAGTTCCCAGCTCTGCTCCAAAAGATGTGACGGTGATCAGTAAAGAGGGAAATCCACGAATCATCAACATCAACTGGCAGCCTCCGACTGAAGCCAACGGCAAAATCACAGGTACACCAAAAACATCTTCACCACAAAACATGCTTGAAGAGAATCAGGCTTATTTCTAGAAGCATCGAGAAGATTTTTGCCTGGTGACATTATTTGCATGACATTTACCTGATTTCATTACGGATGCCGATCACAGGATTTACAGAATGTGTGATGCATACGAATCATGCTTTTCTCTCTGTCTCTCTCTCTCAGGGTACATCATCTACTACAGCACCGATGTGAACGCTGAGGTCCATGATTGGGTGGTGGAGCCCGTGGTGGGAAACCGACTGACCCATCAGATTCAGGGGCTGACGCTGGACACCGCATACTACTGCAAGATCCAGGCGAGAAACTCCAAAGGCATGGGACCCATGTCAGAGGCGGCGCAGTTCCACACCCCCAAAGGTAAAAGCTCAACCTCGCTTAGACTCGCCTGTTAAAACTCACCTTGTGCTCATCGATTCATTCCGTTTGTCTTTGTTTCCAGCGGAACCATCAGACAAAATGTCCAGTGATCAAGGTAATTAAACATCTTTCTAATGCAGGAGGAAATTAAACGGTCACACAACATTACGTTTTAAATGCATACATATTGATTTAGTATATTGGTAACACTTTACAACAAGGTTCCATTAGTTAATGTATTAAATCACATGAGCAATACATTCATTACAGTATGGATAGTTCCGCACTTTATTTGCTCTGTTTTATTCTGTGGAACCTTACTACATATATGCAATAACCGTTTTATAAAAGCAATAATAATAATATATGCACACACTCAAGAAGAAAAAACATAAAAAGGTGTAAATAAAATTAATAATAATAATAAAACGTAAGAAAAAACAAAAGAAACATATCTTATTTGCATTTTAACATGATTTCGGGACAAATTGCAATGACAAAGCTTTTAGTAATAGTCTATGTAGTTGTATTCTGGGGCTTTAATGTTGTTTGGTGTGTCTTGTAGTTCCCAGCTCTGCTCCAAAAGATGTGACGGTGATCAGTAAAGAGGGAAATCCACGAATCATCAACATCAACTGGCAGCCTCCGACTGAAGCCAACGGCAAAATCACAGGTACACCAAAAACATCTTCACCACAAAACATGCTTGAAGAGAATCAGGCTTATTTCTAGAAGCATCGAGAAGATTTTTGCCTGGTGACATTATTTGCATGACATTTACCTGATTTCATTACGGATGCCGATCACAGGATTTACAGAATGTGTGATGCATACGAATCATGCTTTTCTCTCTGTCTCTCTCTCTCAGGGTACATCATCTACTACAGCACCGATGTGAACGCTGAGGTCCATGATTGGGTGGTGGAGCCCGTGGTGGGAAACAGACTGACCCATCAGATTCAGGGGCTGACGCTGGACACCGCATACTACTGCAAGATCCAGGCGAGAAACTCCAAAGGCATGGGACCCATGTCAGACGCGGCGCAGTTCCACACCCCCAAAGGTAAAAGCTCAACCTCGCTTAGACTCGCCTGTTAAAACTCACCTTGTGCTCATCGATTCATTCCGTTTGTCTTTGTTTCCAGCGGAACCATCAGACAAAATGTCCAGTGATCAAGGTAATTAAACATCTTTCTAATGCAGGAGGAAATTAAACGGTCACACAACATTACGTTTTAAATGCATACATATTGATTTAGTATATTGGTAACACTTTACAACAAGGTTCCATTAGTTAATGTATTAAATCACATGAGCAATACATTCATTACAGTATTGTTTATTCATCTTTGTTAATGTTAGTTAATGAAAATACAGTCATTAACTAATGTTAACAAGCACAACTTTTGATTTTAATAATGCATTAGTAAATGCTGAAATTAACATTAACTAAAATTAATAAATTCTGTAGAAGTATTGTTCATGCTTAGTTCATGTTAACTAAAGTAGTTAACTAATGAACCTTATGTAAAGTGTTACCATTATTTTATTATGCATATTATTCATACATAATTAAATATTACACATGCTATTTGATATTGAATAAATGTGTTTAGAAGTATATATCTAGAAGTTTAATATTGTCAAAACAATTTCCAGACATTAAAACAGTTGTTAAATCTGCCATATAGCACTTGAAATTGAAATGCAAATTAAATAAAAGTTTTTATTTAAATTAAATTACATTTATTTGAATTTCAAGTTAAATGTATTTGTGTGTGTGCACACACACACTTAATTTAGGTTTATATATTTATAAATGTTTATCATTAAATAAAAAGTCTATATAATTATATATATATAATATTTTTAAAATATTTAAAATATGAATAGAATTTATATACAACATACATCATTTTGCTAAATATATTAAATTAAAATGTATTATATATTTATTTTAAAAAGTTAAATATATAGAATCTATAAATATATTAAATAAAATGCATATATAATATAAAATAAATATATTCAGTTAAATTAATTTCGCTGTTGTCTGTAGGGCTGCAAGTCAAACCCGGTCACCCGACCCTACCTGAGCACGGGATTGGCTCAAACATGGGTAAACAAGGAAGACGCACTCTTTAAAGACAGCCATGTGATCTCATGAGGACCTGCGGTGGAGTAACGCTGTCTCCTCTGTGTGTGTGTGTGTGTGTGTGTGTGTGTGTGTGTGTGTGTGTGTCAGATAAACCAGGCATCACCGGCAGCCAGGAGAACCGTGTTCTGGTGATCGTGGTGATTGTGTCTGTTGGCGTGTTCACTATCATCGCTGTGGTTGTGGGGGCCGTCCTGTGCACGCGCCGGTCCAACTCCCACCGCAAGAAGTGTGTTCTTTTAATTACATACACATGTATATTAAAGGGGTCATATGATGCTGCTAAAAAGAACATCGAATAACTCAAGCGTGTGACGGAAATGTTACGCCCCTCACCATATGGTGCATCCAGTGGGGACATAATTAATGATTATAATGACTTATACTGTCTTTTTACCACGTAAACATAAAACCATGTCTGCATTTTTCATCTTGTGATCAACAACAAGTGCTACTCTACACTGCTCAAAACTCACGTTTGAATCGTCAGTGACAAATCCTTTAAATATAAAAAATGAACTTGCAGTCTGTGAGTCAGAAGAGCCGGCATTGTAGTCTACTCTCCCAGGATCAGGAAACAGTCCTCCATAAAATGTGCTGCACACATCTGAATATTTGGTTTGAACTGTTCTGGAACAGTATTGTAAATACAACTTAACCACTGATTTCTAGTCGTGTCCTGTTTTGGAAGACCAAACAAAGTAGTTTTGCTTTCACAACGAAGCACAAAGCGTCTTCACGACATGGCGGCGGCGGCAGCAATACTACAGCAAGAATAAAAGTTACGCCTTCTTTCTTTGCGTGAACATTTGGGCGGCGTTATGCAAATCTTCCCACATAGTGAGGTAGATATGTGGGGGCGTGTTAGAACGAGCCGTGTTAAGTAGGTGTGGCTGAGTCTTAACTTTGATAAAGAATATCTCTTTGTGTTTGAGACTTTAGTCTTTGCAACTTTAGGGATCTCATCTATTCACGAACAGCTTGTAACACTCCAGCGAGAAAGGAAAACTTGAAATCGCATCATATGACCCCTTAACTGTGGTAAAATCATGCTTAATTCAACATGAATGAAGAATTAAAAGTACAGAAAAAGATCTCAATAAGTGCTGCAGGATCTGACTTCAGTTCATCTTGATTGTTGTTATTCTGTCACAAAGAACTCCTAATTTAATGTTATTAAAAAATGTATTTAAATATAATAACATTAAAATACTAATTATGAAAATGTGGGACTTTAATGTTATGTTAGATGACAATCATTTTAAATGTCTATTTTAGAAGTATTTTATATTTTAAAAATGTTAATATATAATTATGCATTAATAATAATATATTTAATATATGAAATATATTTGATATTGCAAAAATTTATTTTATAAGACATCAAAAGATAATTTGAATGAGATAAAATTAATTTAACCAATAAAACAAAGCTAAATTGATTTTTATTTTTTATTTTTTTTACCTTTTGTTGTGTCAGATCTCTATGAAATTATTCTAAATTGTCATAAATTGACATTTTCATAATGTATCAAATATTTAGTATAGAGTAACATCTATATAATGTATCTACTATCCGAGTGCCAACACACTCAAACTATTCATGTTCTTGTTTCAAATAGTTTTGATATTCGTTTAATGATTTTAAAATAATTAAAAGGGTGATTTAGTCTTATGGCTGAAGATCTGAGCTGGTAAGCTGGAAAAAAATAAAATAAAAATGATATATAGTATACTGTATATATACATAGTACATTAGTCATTTAGTACATGATATTTGTAAAATATAAGACAAGTAAAATATTATTATTATATATATATTTTTTTTTCTAAATATTCAAGTGTGTTTGTTTTCAGGAAGCGTGCGGCCTGTAAGTCCAGCACCAGCTCCCACAAGTACAAGAGTTCATCTAAAGACCTGAAACCTCCTGATCTGTGGATCCATCACGAGCGTCTGGAGCTCAAACCCATGGACAAATCACCCGAGCCCAACCCGGTCATGACAGAGACGCCCATCCCGCGGACCACCCAGGACCCCGCCGCTGAGCCCAGCCATCAGAGACGGGGTGAGAGCCTCAGCTTCACCTCGCCTACACCTCACCCAGCACCCAGCATCCAGGACCCAGTCTGTTTCATGAATGCATTTCTGTGTGTGCAGGTCACGAGGTGGAGGAGAGCGTGTCCACTTTGGCCGGTCGGAGGGGAGTGAGACCCAAAATGATGATGCCGCTCGACTCTCAGCCTCCCCAGCGTAAGTTCACAGAGTGTCTTCAAAAGAAAAAGCAAGCAAAAAGGGCAAGTCATTGATTGTCCCATGCCATCTCAGCCTGTGCTGTGCTTTTCATGTTGTGCTGTGTGCAGTAGCAAACTACATCCAAACCTAGTGAGCTTCTGTCTTAAGCAGCTTAAGATGTGCTCGCAATACAGATAGGCAGCAATGTCACGTTGTCTTTTAAGATCGCATATTTTTGCATATTGCATATATCCTTCCTAATCAAAGCAGCCCCATAATGCATTACATTCAAAAAGATCCAATTAATTCCAAGAAATTATGATAAATGTCTAATTCATTCAATCTTAACAGTTCAGTCTAATTTGACTAAATATTTGCATGTGCTTTCTATTTATTAAGTTTCATAGAGCAACATACCTGACTATTGGGAATATATATATATATATATTTTTTTTTTATATACTTATTTACATGTACTTCTATATAATTATCAATAAATCAGTAACAAAATAAAATAATTTCCTAAATAAATTCTGCAAATAAAATTAATAAATCTAAAATATATTTTATACAATTTTAATAACATTATGTAGCGTTTAATAATTTCATTTAAAAGATTTAATAAGGTAAAAAAAGTAAATACTTTTCAAACTATAAGTTAAATCAATAGATTACACTTTTTTATTAATTATAGTTTTTACTATAATTTAACTTTTATTTTGGATTTATTGTTTTATTTTCAGCACTGTAATTTTAACGCCGTAAAATCAAAACTACAACTACTTTTATTTATGTGATGCACACAGTCGCTGCCAATGTAGGGCGTTCCAAATCACTCACTTATGAGGTTGCATTTCATTTAGAATGCTGCCTTAGTAGGGATGCTGTCTATGTAGGAAGAATACAGCAAATCAGCTCACTAAGTTTTGGAACAGCTGTGTTGTCTTGGTAAGCTCACTGTGTGTGTGTGTGTGTGTGTGTCTCTCAGCTGTGATTAGCGCTCACCCCATCCATTCCCTCGATCATCTTCATCACCATCATCATCATCTTCATCACCTCCCGCCGCGTGGCTACCTTCATCACCAGATCAGCCTGAGAGCGCCTGCCACCCCGAGCGCATTCTCAGACAGGCCTCCGTCTGCAGGTGAGACCGCAGCGCTGCTTTACAGAGATGCCGTCAGATGGTGATACCGTGGTATATCCGTATGGTATTTGCATGCTTCTGCTAGGTACTACTACAAAGGACACCGGAGTACATTAATTAAACAATTAATTAAATAAGCATCAAGTAAAAATGTGTAATATAATACATACAAAATATTGTACAATGTTTTATTTAAAAAATTTGTTTATAGA
The DNA here is from genome assembly GCF_001515645.1 of Sinocyclocheilus grahami. Taxonomy (NCBI): domain Eukaryota; kingdom Metazoa; phylum Chordata; class Actinopteri; order Cypriniformes; family Cyprinidae; genus Sinocyclocheilus; species Sinocyclocheilus grahami. The sequence continues at coordinate 14,596 of NW_015507751.1, read as the reverse complement.
AAATATATATATACACAACACAATATTTCTCTAAGAAAATATAAAATACAATTTAAAAAATATATATATATACACACACAACTAATTAAATAAATTTTTATTATTTTTAAAAAATGTATTTAAGTTTTTTTATTTTTAAGTTTTAAATATTAAGTATTTAAGTAATATATATATATACAGTGGTGTGAAAAAGTGTTGGCCCCCTTCCTGATTTCTTATTTTTTTGCATGTTTGTCACACTTTAATGTTTCAGATCATCAAACAAATTTAAATATTAGTCAAAGATAACACAACATGCAGTTTTTAAATGAAGGTTTTTATTATTAAGAGAAAACAAAATATAAAACTACATGGTCCTGTGTGAAGAAGTGTTTGCCCCCTAAACCTAATAACTGGTTGGGCCACCCTTAGCAGCAACAACTGCAATCAAGCGTTTGTGATAACTTGCAATGAGTCTGTTACAGCGCTGTGGAGGAATTTTGGTCCACTCATCTATGCAGAATTGTTGTAATTCAGCCACATTGGAGGGTTATCGAGCATGAACCGTCTTTTTAAGGTCATGCCACAGCGTCTCAATAGGATTCAGGTCAGGACTTTGACTAGGCCACTCCAAAGTCTTCATTTTGTTTTTCTTCAGCCATTCAGAGGTGGACTTGCTGGTGTGTTT
>NW_015507751.1:12174-13635 GCF_001515645.1 Sinocyclocheilus grahami | reverse complement strand
AAACTGAGACGAGTCTTTATGTTCTTTTTGCTCAGCAGCGGTTTTCGTCTTGGAACTCTGCCATGCTGACCATTTTTGCCCAGTCTCTTTCTTATGGTGGAGTCATGAACACTGACCTTAAGTGAGGCAAGTGAGGCCTGCAGTTCTTTGGATGTTGTTGTGGGGTCTTTTGTGACCTCTTGGATGAGTCGTCGCTTTGCTCTTGGGGTAATTTTGGTCGGCTGGCCACTCCTGGGAAGGTTCTCCACTGTTCCATGTTTTTGCTTTTTGTGAATAATGGCTCTCACTGTGGTTTGCTGGAGTCCCAAAGCTTTAGAAATGGCTTTATAACCTTTTCCAGACTGATAGATCTCAATTACTTTCTTTCTCATTTGTTTCTCATTTCTCGGCATGATGTCTAGCTTTTGAGGATCTTTTGGTCTACTTCACTTTGTCAGGCAGGTCCTATTTAAGAGATTTCTTGATTGCGAACAGGTGTGGCAGTAATCAGGCCTGGGTGTGGCTAGAGAAATTGAACTCAGGTGTGATAAACCACAGTTTTAACAGGGGGGCAAACACTTCTTCACACAGGGCCATGTAGTTTTGGATTTTGTTTTCCCTTAATAATAAAAACCTTCATTTAAAAACTGCATGTTGTGTTTACTTGTGTTATCTTTGACTAATATTTAAATTTGTTTGATGATCTGAAACATTAAAGTGAGACAAACATGCAAAAAAATAAGAAATCAGGAAGGGGGCCAACATTTTTTCACACCACTGTGTATATATATATATATATTCAAAACAACATTTCTCTCTTATATTTAAAATAAAATGTTTATTTAGTTTTTTGTTCAAATGCCATGAGCCCCAAGTTTTGACCCATGAACTACCATATCGCACATAAATATAATACAATAATATGAATTTAAATATGAATCATATAATTAAAAAAGATAATATTTTAAAATACAAACACTTAAATACATAAATGCGTATACAAATACTTAACTACAAACCTAAATACATAATTTTGTTATCATTTTCTTAAAGAAAAATATTGTCATGTCTTAGTTCAGTTCTCTCTCTCTCTCTCTATATATATATATATACAGTGGGGGAAAAAAGTATTTAGTCAGCCACCAATTGTGCAAGTTCTCCCACTTAAAAAGATGAGAGAGGCCTGTAATTTTCATCATAGGTATACCTCAACTATGAGAGACAAAATGAGAAAAAAAATCCAGAAAATCACATTGTAGGATTTTTAAAGAATTTATTTGCAAATTATGGTGGAAAATAAGTATTTGGTCAATAACAAAATTTCATCTCAATACTTTGTTATATACCCTTTGTTGGCAATGACAGAGGTCAAACGTTTGCTGTAAGTCTTCACAAGGTTTTCACACACTGTTGCTGGTAATTTGGACCATTCCTCCATGCAGATCTCCTCTAGAGCAGAAATGTTTTGGGGCTGTCGCTGGG
>NW_015507751.1:6677-11954 GCF_001515645.1 Sinocyclocheilus grahami | reverse complement strand
TATATATATATATATAAACAGTAGTCAACATTTGAAGTGGTTCAAAATCTTTCATCAAAGTTGTCCTAAAACCTAAAACCAAAATGCGTTCTTGTCTTAGAACAACTTTAATGAACATTTTTGATCCACTTCAAATGTTGACTACTGTATACATACATATATATATATGTATGTATGTATATAAAACAGAGATATGAACATATTTCTATAAGAAAATTATAATAAATATAATATATATTTATAAAATGTAATAAAATATAAATATAAAAAATATAAATGTAATAATCGCAATTTTTTTATTTAATTGTGCATATAATATAGTGATATACTAATTTCTTCATTTTTTTCTGTGTATGTGTGTAGCGTCTGTGAGGAATCAGGCCCCTGCACCTGAACCTCTGGTTGTCCCGAGTCAGCCCTGCACTACAGCTGAGCTACAGAAGACAGAGGCGCTGATCAAAGAAGAAGAGCCGCCGAGCATAAACCCACCGACGGCCCACGTTCGGCCCACACACCCACTCAAGAGCTTCGCCGTGCCAACCGTCACTGTTTCCGCCCATAACCCACCCACCTATGAGACCGCATTACCCAGCACCCCTCTGCTGGCACAGCCAGGTCTGTTTCCTGGTTATTCAGTCCTAAATAACATGCATACCAAAACATGAATGTGGTTGGTTGTGGAGCTCATAGCATGTTACTCTGTGTTTCAGTGCCCGGCGTGAAGACAGCGTCTATCGGGACGTTAAATCGAGCTCGAGCTCTGATGGCAGTAACAGTCCCCAGTGCCCCTGACCAATCAGAAACCAGCACGATGCTGGACACGGTGAGAGCTGGAGACACGCCTCACTTCCTGTAATGTGTTTCTGTGCAGGCTTCATTATCAAACATGTCTCCTTCACATCAGTGCCATTTTAGTATTATTCATATGCTATTATAGTTTTTATTCATATTTTGAATCAGCCCTTAGTTGTTTTGTATTTTGAGTTTTTATTTTAATGTTAGGTTCATTTTTTAGTAATTCTATGTGCTTTTGTATTTAGTATTTATATGTATTACCAATTAGATGTATTTATTTCAGTTTTAGCTTTAGTTCAGTTTTATTTTAGTGCTTCAGGTTAAACACTCCAATTTCAGTTTCTCATTTCTATTTAGTTTAAGCTTTTCACCTAATATTTATATTTTATTACATTTTATTTCACTTTCGTTTGAGTTCAAATGTTTTGAATAGTTTTAGTTTTAGCTAACAATAATCACCCTGGTTCACGTTTCGCCCAAAAATCAAAGGACGGTAATAAGAAATTTAGCTTAAAGCAAATGAAGCCTGTTTCTAGGACCAGCAAGATTTTTTTGCATTATGACTTTATTTTCATGACAAATAAGCAGTTTATTAATTTAATACTTAATAAATAGACTATTAATAGACCGTCTTTAACCCTCTGGGGTCTGAGGGGGTTTTGAGGCCCTGGCATGCCCTGACATTTGTGCTTTTTTCAGTATCTTAAAAACATATTAATGGCTAATAAGTCTGATTCAGCACAAACTGGGCTACAATAATATGAGCAGCATAAATGTATGTTTGTGTTTTTGAGAAATTTTTAGTGAAAAAATACAATTTCTCATTATTTTATGCAATAAAAGATCTCAGTTCTCAATGTGATTTTCTAATATATATATATATATATATATAGTGGTCCATATATATTTGCAAACTTTATCAATTTTCATTAACATTTCATTTTTTGTTTTAAAACATTCATAGGAAATGTAGTAAAATTTCTACTTTAAAAAAAAAATGTAATGTGTATTTTTAAATTTTTCGAAAGAAGTGTCATCTATTATATGAAAGTTTGAATGTGTGTTTAATTTTTTTTATTATTGTTATTTCTCCTATTTCTTCTCTTTTTACTCGCTGGTTGGCTTAATTTTGAATGGTTTTGTCTTTCTGTGTCTAATTTTGTATAACGAATAACTCCAAAAAATTCATTTTTAATTTGTGCTACGCTTCTGAAATGCATGCGTTTTTTGTTTGTTTTGTTGTAGGTTGCGCTGTAGCGTCTTGCTTTATACTCTCACTCTCATCAAACCTGATACCCTCACTCTTGTTCCTCTAGCTTTTCCTCTCTGCTTTTGTTTTTTTGGCTCTTTTTTCCCCTCCGTTATCTTGCATCCCTCAATCCTAACTCTAACACGGCTCTTGTGGCATGGCTCTCTCTCTCAGACGTATGAGACAGATGAACTCTCAGAGGAAATGGCCCACCTGGAGGGTCTGATGAAGGACCTGAACGCCATCACCACAGACTGAACCACTGCAATCACTCACGGCTGAACCGCGTCCTCAGGAACAACCGGGACATTTGAATGAACGCTGATCTCAGATCAGCCTTGAGAATGACTGAAAACAGATCACCGCTTCATCTTCTCCATCCTGCATGGCAGAGAATCTGTAAAACGATGAAAACTCAATGCCATTTTCTCAACTCGCACAGAATTTTTTTTTTAATGTTTTTTTTTGGAGGGTTGTATTTACGTATTCTATATTTTTAGCCTGTATATGTATGTTTTCATTGTGTGCAAGGTCATTTTAGGACTTTTCTTAGGACAAAACCTCACATGCTCAAACTTTGGGCTTCATTCATGAAACGCAAGCAGAATAATTTAGTGTAAATTATGCATAAAACCATTCTTAAGTAAATTGTCGCATTCAAATCAGTGCAATCATTTACATAATGAACGAATTAAACCAAAATTTGTACATGGATCATGAAACCATTCTCACATAAATGTTGCATTCAGAAAACATTCTTGCGTAAATTGTCAAATAGACATTTCCTCGGTGTCTATAACATCACAACTTTAATTGTTGAATTAGAATTGAATGTCGCGTTTTACATTAGAGCAGTTATTGAACAATTTACAAATAATCTACGAACAATTATTTTTGTTTGCTCATGAATTCTCATGAATGTTTCATGGATTATTTTCAGTGTCTTACATCATGTTTAAATGTTTCATCTCTGGAGAGAAATGAAGATATCTTGTCCTCAAACGCTGGTAGCATTAAAAGTCTGAATATGCATTGGAGATCTCCACATGGACATACCGACTTCTTGCAGATCTCGACCATCTTAATTCAGTCTGAATCGAGTGACGTTGATGTTTGGTGCTTCAGAAACTCCTCAAACGTGAGACTTTGTGAGAACGGAGATGTACGTTCCTCTTCCTCAGGACCCTGAAGCCTGTTTTGGGGGCCCTAAAGATTCATCATGAAGGAGTTTAATGCCAAGTGACTCAGATTTTTGTACTTTGAGAGATATATAAATATATGACAAACTGCAAATGTTTGCTTACGTGAATACTTTGTACACTCTCAAAAAGGAAAGTTTTTATATATATATTCATCTTTCAGTTGGTTTTTATATGAAGACGACACATTGCTTTGTAAACATTTTCCATGTAAGTTATGAACGGTTACATTTTCTGCGTTGTTTTCACTGTGCTGTTTAGCCAATCCCTTCTCCCAAAGAAAGAGCGAAAGAAAATATCAGCGACAAACTCTGCCTTGCTCGTGTAGTTTTTCACATCATGAATGTCAATGTGGCTGTAACAAGGTCTGCTTATGAATACAGTTGTTGTTTGTGTTTACAATAACGAGGGATGATTAAAAAACAAAGACACCGAACTATGTTATATGGTCGGTGTACCGTCAACTGTCATTTGCACTTTTTATATTTTGGATTTGAAATGAATCGCTGATGCCATGTGAAATATGAACCTATTTTATGTAACAATGTTGTTCAAGTAAACGACTGGTTTCAAAGACATTTAACTGTTGTTTATTTTGTTGCATTATTAAACAAGACACATTTGCATTTGGTTTTTGCTGGAAAACATTGCTTATGTTTCAGATACTTGTGGTTTTCGGTTCAATGGTTATTGAAGAAAAACTGGAATTACTATTTATTGTAATTATTTTACAATGTAGCTCATTACTTTCCACAAATTATCAAAGCTGATTTTGTACTCCGCTCATTTCAGACATCTAGAAGATCATTGATGGATAAAATAAACCAATGAGAAAGTTATGGCCTAATCAAAATGGACCGAATACAAAGCCTTGTGGGACACCGCTGGCTAAAAACAAAGAACATGGGACTAAAGTCTGAAAAAGTGTTGAATTTACGTAATTTTATCATCAGTTCCACATGAATCTAACAATTCGTTTACGTAACTTCATGGAAGTTATTTTTAATGATTCAATTAAGGGGTCTTAATGTGTTATGATTTATTAATTTTCATAGTTTTGTCAACACTAAATTGTAATATTGTATTAACTAATTATTAGCAAATATTAGCAAACTCAACACTAAGCATTAAATCAATGCCTTTGAGTAAAGCAGGTTTCTAAATCACAACAACTGAACATTAAACACGATAAAGTCACCCCTCATTTTGCTTAAAAACATTAAAGTATACTTAAAATACATAGCAAAATGTTTGAAATTAAGTCCCATGTGAAGCATGCTGGGAGCTAGTTTTAGTAGTCAACAAAACTCAAGTGCTGTTGAACCTACTTGATTATTTCACATTCGGCCACATAATTTAATCTAGTAGATTTCACAATTTAGAGAATGACATGAATCAAGTTTGGAAGAGAAATGAGTCGTGTGTAGATCAAAAACAATGACAGCAAATTGGACAATCTATTTTTTCCCATTTTTATCCCATATACAACTTACTAAAAGACATCTGAAATTTCTTGTGTTTGATATGATCATGTGACTGAGAATTACACTTGAAATGCACTGCTTTTGCTTTGATACCATAAACACAAATGCCAAAATTTGTTAATCAGAAACATTTTATTTGCTCAAACTTACACTGTTGGAAAATATCTTACCATCTCATTTGACAAAATTATGTAACTCCTTCCAGCAAGTGGCATTTTATGTGGCACATTTTATTGCAAACCAGTTTATACATTTGTTTCAAAAGTTAGGACTTTCTGAGGCAAAAAAAAATCAACCACGTAAATTTAAATCTTGAGTACTAATAAAACTATTTTGATTTGACTGTTTACAATCAGTAGCCTAAAATAAGCTTGTACACATGAGAGGAAAAAACAATGCTCTACATGGTTATAAAAAAACAAACCCAATGCAAAAAGCTACATCCCACCTTCAGTCTTACGATTAAGACAATAACAGTAATGTTCTCAGTGTTCGTCAAGATTCTAATTATGCAAACATGGCCCCATGGAATTCTGGGCACATATTATTT
>NW_015507751.1:5554-6667 GCF_001515645.1 Sinocyclocheilus grahami | reverse complement strand
TTTGGCACTAATATGGACTGCGAAATGTTTTCAGAAAATCTAATGAAATATGAATGAAAGCTTTTATTTACAACTCTAGCCTTTAGTAAAATTATAGCAGAATTATAACATCTAAACTCTCATGACATAAACATCTAATCATTGCTTTGAGAAGGTTTTGAGATCCTTCATGATCACTTTTTTATTTTATTTAAAGAGACTCCTGTACCATTATGGATGACGGGGAAACATTAAATTACTTTATATACAGCATAACCAAGATCAGAAAGGATTTTGCATACATACAAATATACAAACACACTGATGAACATTTCAACTTCATACCTTCTGCTTCAAAACAAAAAATAAACACAAAAGTAGTGCCTCTGCAGTCCAAAGCGGAAACAAATCGAGATCAAGAACCAAAGCAGGTGAAGAAGGGCAGCGTTTGGGAGCGTAGCTGGGCTTTGGGTTCTGTGTGGACCGCTGGGACAGTGAGGGAAGAGATGTGGGATCTCGGTGGTGCTTCCTGGTTCTAGTTCCTCTGCAGAGAGCTTTGGGCGGCCGTGGTGGCTGCATTGGCGGCTGCGGTCTGGAAGGTGCGGTTCGTGAGGACGCCCTGGGAGAACTCCGCCTGCGCCTTCTGGAAACTGGCGCCGGTGCGACGGTAGTGGGAATGAACCTGGAAAAGAATCACACCAATGACCCAAGAATCCAAACCAAAGAACCACAGTTTTTCACTCAGAAATCGTGAGCTACTTACCATTTTCAGTAAAACGACCGACAGTGCGGCAGTGGCTGTGAAGAAAGCCGCCACCACCATCATGATGACGCCCACCGCTTTGTTATCGCCAATCGCTGCTATGGCACTAATCCAGCCGCTGTAATCAAAGTGAACATCGATTAACCAATTTTATGTTTGTTCCTTCTAAATGATGCACTGTTAAAATTCTGAATAATGAACAACAACAAAATGCTAATGCCATCTGGGCACCAGATAAGAAGGAAAAGAAAGACCTGCATGTGGTTTTTCTGGATCTTGCTAATGCCTTTGGCATGCCAGTCGCCTGCTGGACAAAATCCCAAAAAACATCCAGTGGGCACAAATGGAGCTCAAACCCAGCAAATGTCGCA
>NW_015507751.1:3811-4927 GCF_001515645.1 Sinocyclocheilus grahami | reverse complement strand
CCCCCATGGCAAAAAGCTACACCATATGAACACCGGCACCTGGTGGAGGTGCGCCACCAGGAGGAAGCAGCCAGATGTGCAAGAGCCCCTCTCAAGCCCAGCAAGGCGTCACAACTAAGTACTGCGGTGCTTGCCCTCAGCATTAGAGGACAAGAGAGTGTCAAGCAATGCCATTTCCCTAGATGGCCAGACGTCTTTCACGCAATTAACGCCTTTTATCCAAGAAAGGAGAAAAACAACGAACCAAGTCTTCATTTCCTAACTCTTGTCTGCGGAATACAGCTAGGGACTGGCAAATGACCCAAACCAGAGACTAACTTTCCTACCTGAAATCGCAGTGACCAATCTGCTTCCAGATCTGGTTCTCTGGTCAAACTCCTGCCATTGTGTCTTCATCGTGGAGCTCACAGTCCCTTGGGAGGAGGGTATCGTGGAGGCTTACGAAACGAGTTGGCAGCTGAAGCAGCGAATCATGGCTGGAAGGTGAAGGTGCGTCCAGTGGAGGTGGGCTACAAGGGCTTTGTAGCCAATTCCACAATAAGGCTGCTGAAGGAAGTGGGTATCAGAGGTCAGGCCCAGCGGAAAGCAATTAAGGAACTTGCCACTGCCGCCGAAAGAAGCAGTCACTGGTTGTAGGCAGTGTGGGCCAGCAAATAACCAGTTTAGTCACCACACGATACACACCAGGCCTGATTAGCCTGTTGTGGGCCTGCCTCTGCTGAGGTGTCTTGTGATAAAAGGCCGAAACATCTCATGAAGCAGTAGTACACAACTGATGATGTGTCACACTGGTGTGAAGATCTGGTCCTGGCTTTTCCTCTTATTTTCTTTTCTTTTGTATTATCCCTCAGGAGTGCAGCAACAAGTCAATCCACCTAAGATTTCTCCAAAGTAGTCAAGGCTAGTACTGTGCTGAATTGTTAGGATTTTAAACACCTAGTCCTATCAAGTATTTGATTTGTATATGCATTAACATATATATATATATATATACACACATACTTAAAAATAAACAAATATTCTAAAACATACATACATATATAGATAATACATTTTATGCATTACATCTAAAATTGTTTTAAATATTTTAAAATAAGTTTATTATATATATATATA
>NW_015507751.1:1869-2170 GCF_001515645.1 Sinocyclocheilus grahami | reverse complement strand
ATAATAGTATACAAATATTCCAGAGTCTCACATAATAATGCTTTCTTAATAGTCTCAAAATTGAAAACTGAAAATATAAAAAGCTAATTCTAAATATTAATAAATACCAAAATAGTATACAAATATTCATAATAGATTGTCAAAATGGAAGAAACTGTCAGAAATGTATCAATCATCAAAGTGACGTAAACATGAAAGCCCAACAGCGTGATCTGATCAGACATTTGAACTCTCTTCTGCTGCTCACCTGAAGGCTTTATAGACGGGTCTGAACCAGCAGAGGAAGGAGCAGGGAGCGAAC
>NW_015507751.1:0-444 GCF_001515645.1 Sinocyclocheilus grahami | reverse complement strand
AAATAAAGCTATTTAAAATGTACTTTAGATACAGATATTTTAATAAATTAAAGCAAAATAAAAATATTTTTAAAAATGAATAAAAATGACAAAAATACATAAAATTACTCAAACTAAAATAAAAATATAAAAAACTGGGAGTATAAAAATAAAAGCTAATTCAGAATATTAATAAACACTATAATAGTATACAAATATAATATTATTCTCATAATAGAGTCTCAAAATTAAAGGTGTCAGACCTGAAACTGAAATTAAATAAGTTTAAGTTCAAAAACTAAAATGACTAAAACTAAAACGTGAAATAAATGAAAGATAATAAGCTAAATAATAAAAAATAGAGATGACAAAACCAAATAACAAAATTACTAAAACGTAAACTAAAATAAAAATAAAAACTGGAAATATTAAAATAAAAGCCAAATCAAAATATTAATAAAACAT
>NW_015507750.1:39743-48240 GCF_001515645.1 Sinocyclocheilus grahami | reverse complement strand
TATATATATAAACTAAATACAAATATTCTCTTTTGTTTGCAATAACATTATTTATTTCAACAATTGCAAAGAACAGCTTAGAATATCCAGTGATCATTGCATGAGTGAAAAAGACATGGAAAGGCATTCAGGTTTAGCCATTAAACAAGGTGTGTCTTGTGCTGTGCTCTGTGTCAAGATGAAAATGCACACCACGTACCAAACCAGTTAGAACATGTTTGAACTACATGAATACACGGAACACATTTTATAACCCCATATTCATACAATCAATGAGGAAGGTGGGAATTCTGACTGAACCTTGCTCTACCAGTGAAACTTGTTCACTCACAGTAGATGATTATAACAAAATGACACAGTGATATACTGCACTGTTTTAGATACAATGGCAACATTCAAGTCCATGTGATGTTTTGAAATAACAAAACTTATACATACCTTTATTAATAATGCACTTAAATAATTAAAAAGGGAGACACTCTACAATAAGGTTTCATTTGTCAATATTAGTTAACATGAACTAACAATTAACAAACTTCTATAGCATTTATTAATAGTTAATCTCAATCATTTATAATACATTTTTAAGATCAAAAGTTGTATTTGTTAACATTAATTGATGCACTGTGAACTGGCATTATAATTAACAACATTAACAAAAGTTAATAAATGCTGTAAAAACTATATTATTTATTGTTAGTTCATGCTAGTTAATGGTTTAACTCCAGGACAGGTTTGAAAACCACTGGTTTAGAGCACTTTTAATCAAAAATAGCACAAGTGAAGCTGCAATACCAAACAGGACCACAGGGTGACGCCAAAGACCACTAAAGCGCCTGCCTTGACCTGACTGTAACTGTATGGATCCATTCAGAATCACTAAACCTCTGACCACCGCAAAATATAAAACACCTTCAGCCAGCATCCAGTACAAAACACTCTTGCTTTTAAGCCAAATACACGCTGTAAAGAATAATTCTGTGCCATCTGAACGTAAGTCACTATTCTCTCCGCCATCTCTGATGAAATCGGACAAAAGTTAATAAATGCTGTAAAAACTATATTATTTATTGTTAGTTCATGCTAGTTAATGGTTTAACTCCAGGACAGGTTTGAAAACCACTGGTTTAGAGCACTTTTAATCAAAAATAGCACAAGTGAAGCTGCAATACCAAACAGGACCACAGGGTGACGCCAAAGACCACTAAAGCGCCTGCCTTGACCTGACTGTAACTGTATGGATCCATTCAGAATCACTAAACCTCTGACCACCGCATAATATAAAACACCTTCAGCCAGCATCCAGTACAAAACACTCTTGCTTTTAAGCCAAATACACGCTGTAAAGAATAATTCTGTGCCATCTGAACGTAAGTCACTATTCTCTCCGCCATCTCTGATGAAATCGACCGTGTTTTCTCTGCATTAGCACTGTTTTGAACTTATTTCTGTCTGAACTCATTCGGTTACTTTTTGAATCCTTGGACTTTCCAGGACTTTACCAGTTTAAACCCATTCAGAGTGTCTGTAATGAGCCGATGTTGTGGCTTTGTTTTGATGAGGTTGACTTTGGAAAAAACAAGTTCAGAAATTCTGAAATTATCGTACATTATGGGATTTTTTTCCATTGTTGATTGTACATCGTACAGAGGTCAAAATTATCGTACAGATACGATAATTATTGTACGTCTGGCAACACGAGGTCTCTGCATAGCAAAAGTGGGTGTTTCTGATGTGGTCGTGATTTCACACATGCGCGCCGAAGGGGAAACGGGAACTGAATTCACCGGAACACCGGCCCACTTTGAGCACTGGTTTAACTAATGGTAACAAATGAGACCTTATTGTAAAGTGTGACCAAAAAAAGTTTTTGTAGGTAGAGGATCAGCAACAAATCCACATACAAACCTTTTTCACTATGTGGGACTTGAGTTGTTATATAGGGCTTTAGAGCTAGACAATAAAAAGTTATTTGTGGAAAAGATGGAATCAGTCTGTGAAACCCTTTTTGCTCTAGCTGGTGACTTAATATTTAAGAGAGCGGGTTAAAAACATGGAAGGTCATCGTTATTCATATTGCTGAGAGAAGGTATCGAAGCAAGCAGTTTTCGCAAGTGTTCCCTGGTACAGTCTTTTAACATTTTCATTTTGTCAGGAGTAAAATGACTGATTTTGATATTCTCTCGCATGAACTGATCATTGAACAGGAGTTTGCTCAAGCACTCGGTCTCTGCACAATTGCCATAAGGATAATCTTCCTGTTCTGTACCTGCTGACAGACTGAAAAGCCGTTTACAGTTCATGCATGGCTGTCTTTTCTTGTAAGTGTTGTCTTTCCAATCCCTGAAGTATGCCTGGCATCGCAGAGACTCATGAAATTGCAAGCTGTCACCCTCTGGCTGATGTTTGAATGACATTACTGCATATGACACATGCTCGTGCCATGTATTTATACACGATGAATATATCATAATTCTTTTGGCCTCTCCTGTCCTGCAACCCAGAGAAGCACCAAAATATTCATCTGATGTGCGTTGGCTATTCGAGCACACGCAAATGACGGTGGACTCCAGTGTGTAGTAGCGCTGGTTTTTGTTTGCTGGTCTGTCCAGAGGATAAGGGAATTTCAGCTTGTCCATGAGAATGCAAAGCTCCTTCAGTACTTTGTCTTTTGTGTCATATGTAAGCTGCATCTAAAAACAGTAAAATAAGAATACTATTTACACAAGTAAAAATGTATTTGCAATATATTTATTCATGATTGCTGCAGTAAATTTTACTTTTTGAGGACATATTTGATAAATAAAAATACTTATAATTCACAAAAAAATTCACAAAAACAAAAAAAGCATAACCTAATATGATTCTTACTATGTCTAACAGTATTGAGAAAGGTGTCCGCTTAGGTAGATGACTCTTGTATTTCTTAAATGGTTCTGGAAATTCCTGTCTAATCTCAGCAATCTTTTCAGGTATAATGTCTTCGGGAGTGAGACTGTCCTTATGAATGGTCCCTAAAAAGAAGATGCTGTGGAGAATCTTGAAAAGAAGACAAAGATACAAAGCCAAGATTAATTATTAGACAATATTATAAACTTAGAAAGTGTTTTTGCCACATAAGAAATGATCTATTGCTACTTGGCAAATATATAGTATTTGTATGTGTAAGGTAGGAATTCTGGGCCCTGTGTACTAAATTTGCTATGAAGCTTAATAATGCATTTTTGTCAGATAGAAATGCACTTGACAGTAAAGCATTGATTTTGGGCTAGAATGCAGAAAATATACTGCTATTAAATGCTGTCTTCCTTTCCTCAGCCTCATGTAGTTCCAAACCTGTGACTTACTTTCTTCTGTGCAACACAAAAGATATTTTGTAGAATGTTACCACACCATTTTGGTTACCATTGATTTCTGCTTTATGGACAAAGATTTCTTGAATTTCTCAAATTATCATCTTTTATGTTCCACAGAAGAAGAAGAAAATCACAGGTTTGGAATGACATGATGTTGAGTAAATGATGACAATGTTCATTTTTGGGTGAACTGTCCGTTTAAGAACTTTAACATTTGTAAATAGTAAACACCTCATTTATATAAGACACTGATATTTATCTTTAATCAGGCTCTTGCTGAATTAACATTTTACTTCAATTAAAATTAATTGGAACTAAACATTTAAAGAGAAAGAAGCTACTAAAGAAATTCTGTTAAATTATTCTTTGCCCTAATGACATTTACAATAGCTCTTGCATAGATTCCAGAGTTTAAGTATTAGTAAGATGGTGGTCACAACAAGTAAAACCATGGTCCTCATTACCATGGTTAGGAAATATGTTTTTTAAAAATAAACAATAACTAATAATAAACAATGGCATTTGTAATAATAAAAAAAAACTAAACATGTAGAAACTACAAAAACAACTTCTATAAAAGTCTCCAATATTTAATATAAGTAATAACAGTAAAATTTATAATAAATACATTTCTGACAAAACACCTTAGGCTATTTGTACAGTGTTAATAACTGCAAGTTAAATGATGGAAGCTTGTAATTATGTAGGCTATTGCCATTTTCCAGTTTACCTCATCATGCAGTTCACATGTTCGTGGCTGTTTTCAGCAGCATCACTACAGAACCTTCAATGTCCTCATTTCTCATGCTCAGTAATTTAAAACCTCTGGGCCCTGTGCACTTTGTCACTTTTTCCCCCCCATGAGCGACGCCCCGTGTGTGTGACATACCTCATTCACATGAGCTCTTAGTTTGTTTTGCTCTTTTTTAAATTCTTTCATGACATGAGAAATTAACTGGAGCCCACAGGATTTCAAGTTCTCCTTGTCACACTCGCGGATATTCACCAACCCAGGTGGCATTTTTCTGGTTGAGGAAAATTATAATATATTATTATTATCATCATTATCATAATTATTATGTGATGGACTCCTAGACTGTATTTTATATCATTGCTATGTCATGCATGTTTCATTTTTAAAGATTAAATAAAACATAATTAGTTGTTAAAATAATAATAATAATAATAAAATCAGCGTCTTACCTTCTTACTCTACTCGCAGTCATCATCTTGCAGAAATGACTAACACAAGGAAGTATGTGTTTCAAAAGTTTCAGCTGCACTCTTTCAACTCCGCCCTCTTTATTTGTGCGCATTCAGTGATAACACATGGACGCTTTTTTTTATATATTTTGAACAGTGCTGATTTATTTACTAACTCCAAAATATGTTTAATTGCAGAAAAACATGGCAAATTTGATTAATTTTATTGGCTTGTATGTCCAAGAATTGTATTTTATTTTAGCTGTTTTAAAGAATCAACTTTATTTCAGACAAATTGTAAAAATAAAAGCTTTCTGTATAGTATTTAGGGAGTTATGAATGTTTATATATACATAATTATTTCATAAATAAAAATATTTATGTATAATAAAAAAAAATATAAAAAATAATAATAAAATATAATAAAAACATTATTTGTACAATGGAAAATATACACATACATTATTTCACAACTTGAGCCAAAAAGAATAGAAAACTAGAACTACAAAACAAGGTGTGTCCACATTTATATTCAAGGCAAATGAGTAGTAATGGTAAACATGTTGTCAAGACTACAGTGGACAAACCAGTTAGAGCCGGTTCCAGCTCTGATCATTTTATACCCAAACTCTATGACTCAGTCATTTAATCCATAAAAATAAAATTGTGACTAAACCTTCTACAAGAATACAATGCAAGAAATGTGGATCATTCTCTTTAGTGTGCTTAGTCATGGGGAAGGTCTTCATTATTCATTAAACAAGGGAAGGTCTTCATTATTCATCGAGTTGCTGAAAGCAGGTTTTAAAGCAAGCATCTCTCTCAACTGTATTCTGGTACTCTCTCTTGACTGCCTCATAGTGTTTTTTGTATAATTATTGATCACTGCTCTTTCTCGCACAGACTGATCATTAAACAGGAATTTGCTCAAGCACTCTGTCTCTGCACAATTGCCATAAGGAAATGTTTCATGTTCTGTCATTAAAAGCCCTGGTAGATTGAAAATGCACTGACATTTCCGACCTGGGGATTTTTCCTCATAGGTGTTGGTTTTCCAGTTCCGGTGATATGCCTGGCATTGCTCGGATCCAGGGATTTTTTTTAATGCACTGTATGTTTTGCTGTTTTCTTCTTTCTTTCGCTGATCTGTACAAATGCGCTTCCAGAGTTTTAATTTACGCTTCTGAAGTTTTCGTTTACGCCCCTGAAGTTTTCATTTGCCATTCTAGCACAAATCTCTCATGGGGGCAGGGCTAGCAGTGTTGTGTTCTCATTGGCTACTGAGTTTTTGATTGACAGTTTCTTGACCTGGAAGTGAAGGCGTCAGTGTTGCGGGGATGGGAAGAGGCTTGCATGGTGGATCCAGGAGGACTGAGGTGTGATCCGAGATTAGCAGAAAGGGAGATGAATCCAGGAAGTGAGATCGATGTAGACGAGATGGAGGAGCTTGATGATTGGAGTAATGTTAGCTAGGGAAATACAAATACTGAGGAATGGATGCAGGTGAATCGAAAGAAAAAGAAGAGGAAAGAGTGAGAATCTGATGAAGACAGAAGTGAGATAGAAAAATAAATAAAAGTTTGATTCCAATCACTTTGCACAATGAATCCATTAAAGGTCAATGAAGCCGTTCATAAGCTAATAGGTGAGGTACGCCTTGTCAAAACTTTAAGAGATAGGAATTTATTAATTTTCTGCAGAGAGAGATCAGCAACAAAGGTTAATTAGGTGTAAAACATTGCTTGGGAAGGATATTAAGCCGCAGATATGGGAAGAAAGAGGGAAAATCATGGAGTAATATCAGGAGTGTCAACTGAGATAACGGAAGAACAAATACAGAGAAATATAAAAAGATTTCGCGTAACTAAAGCGAAGCGTCAGCCATACACAAGAAATTGAGTTAAGGGACAAAGTATGTCAGTAATGTTGGTTCCTTTTCATGGGAACTTCAAACTGCGTCCTCTAGGGGTCGCTATGGGTAACACCTCGTCGTGACCTGTGTCTGAAGCATACATTTGAAAAAAACACCAAAAACACATTGGTGGACGACAGCCATGATGTCACTACCGGTGCGATTATAGAATAAATAGGCACCAGGAGAACACATCATCCGTTTTGTTTGAAGTGTGCATTTCTGTGGTAAGAGCGATCTCAATTCATATCATTATGGCGAGCACTAGCAAAGCGTTTAGAGGATGTGTGCATCCATGTTGTCGTTGTTTAGCATCTGATGACACACATGATCTATGCGTTATTTATTTGGGGCGAAGAGCACGCACGCGATGTCTCCGAGGGGGCAATCGGCGTGCACTGCGAGCATTTTTCCAATGAAAAAGCTCCGCTCTCGTTTGTCTCTCTTTTCGAGGAAAGAGGGGCAGCCATCTGCTTCCCGCGATTCAGGACCCGCCGCTGCTGAGGCACGGAGGAGAATGAGCTCATGGGGATCGCAGGTGGATCTGGCCGATGAGTTTGAAGAGGGGTTTTCCCACTCGCAATCGTCGGCTGTGGACGAGAGTGAGCCGCTGGAGGATGATGTTATTTCATTAACATCGTCTGATGCCAGGGCATACGCAGCAGCAGCAGGTCGGGCTGTCGCTTCATTGTACACGATGGTGATGCTCCAAGCATATCAAGCTGACCTGCTGAAAGACCTGGATAAAGGTAAGGGCCTTTCTCCTGAAGAGGTAGCTGAGTGCGCCGCACCACGGATCTCGCTCTCCGTGCTACTAAGCCGGCTGCTTCTGCTAGCAGTAGGTCCATGGTGGCTATGGTAGTGACGGAGGGACATCTGTGGGTGAACCTAGCAGATATTGGGAAAAAAGAGGGGCTTTCTTCTCGATGCGTCAGTTTCGCCTTCTGTATTTTTGGTACTGTAACGGGGTGGAAGGAACACACGACAAGGAGAGATCAAATAAATACTTCGGAGGGTGGATTTATTCACAAATCAAGTGTCCAAGTGAGGGAGGTGGGTGCTGAGGTGAGTTGGTGCTTCTCTGTGAGTGAGTTCCAGTGGCGGCGAGTCCGTGTGGCGCTCGTGTTCAAGCTGATTGGTCACGTGCTGGTTTGTGGAATGTAAAGGAGAGAACACGTTAGATCTTAGCTTCAGGGAGAGTATCTCCCTCCCGACTGTCGGGCCTCACGCGGCTTATCTGGCCGCGGGCTGATGACTCTCAGCTGTGACCGATCAGCCCATGATGAGCACATGCAGGTGTTCCTCGTCCATTTCCAGGGCAACGTTGATGTGAGCTCAGGACGCTCGTCACAGTACCTTCGTTGAGACGGTGGTCGAGAAGTTCAGGGAGGCAAAGGTGTGCTCAGCGGCATTCACGAAGGTCCAGGTCTGAGCCTGAACAACCCAGGGATCCTGGCCCGTCTTGGTTTGAGGATCAGCGACGGCCACAGAAGGGTAGTGTCACGGCTCGCGCTCCCCCCCCGCCCGCGGGTAGGGGTAGGAAGAATCGCGGGTCAAAAGAAGGTAGGTAAAATACCTAAGGGATGTGATCCAGACAGGGCGTCATACCTCTGAATCTACTCATTTCCTTTGGGGGTCTTACATCTGCCCTTATCTATTCCCCTGTAACCACCATCTCTCAACCTGACCGAGGTTAAGTGGGAATTTCCTGCATTACAGTCTCCTATGCTGGACCTTTGATGTTTGGTTGGTTCTATGGCTTCATATGGCGCTTTTCCACTGCATTGTTGCGTCACTGAACTTGTGACACAAACACAACAGAACCGGTAGATTTAAATCAGCACAGCCAGCAAAGGATCGAACACAAATGTTTTGAACGAGCACACCTTTTTTTTAAACAACCAAAAAGTTTTGTTGTCTGTTGCGGAAGAACAGACGTTCCTCTCGTTGATAACAGAGGAGCGGCTCCAGCCAGAGCTTGATGGGGCGACGCGGAATGAAAACGTTTTTTTTAGGAGTCGTGGTA
>NW_015507750.1:22549-36489 GCF_001515645.1 Sinocyclocheilus grahami | reverse complement strand
AGGCTGACCTGCTGAAAGACCGGGATAGCGGCCATGTCTGAGCCCGAACAACCCAGGGGTCCTAGCCCGTCTCGGTTTGAGGATCAGAGACTGGCTCAGAAGGGTAGTGTCACGGCTCGCGCTCCTCCCCCGCCCGCGGGTAGGGGTAGGAAGAATCGCGGGTCAAAAGAAGGTAGGTAAAATACCTAAGGGATGTGATCCAGACAGGGCGTCATACCTCTGAATCTACTCATTTCCTTTGGGGGTCTTACATCTGCCCTTATCTATTCCCCTGTAACCACCATCTCTCAACCTGACCGAGGTTAAGTGGGAATTTCCTGCATTACAGTCTCCTATGCTGGACCTTTGATGTTTGGTTGGTTCTATGGCTTCATATGGCGCTTTTCCACTGCATTGTTCGGCACGGTACGGTTCGGTACGGTTCACTTTTGGGGGGTTTTCCACTGGGTACAATACCTGGTACTTTTTTTAGTACCACCTCAGTTGGGGTTCTAAGTGAACCGTACCGTTACCAAAACGTGACGTGTAAACTCTGCTGATCACGGATTGGCCAGAGAGAATCGTCACTACCTGCGTCACTGAACTTGTGACACAAACACAACAGAACCGGTAGATTTAAATCAGCACAGCCAGCAAAGGATCGAACACAAATGTTTTGAACGAGCACACCTTTTTTTTAAACAACCAAAAAGTTTTGTTGTCTGTTGCGGAAGAATAGACGTTCCTCTCGTTGATAACAGAGGAGCGGCTCCAGCCAGAGCTTGATGGGGCGACGCGGAATGAAAACGTTTTTTTTAGGAGTCGTGGTAGTAGAGGCAGCGCAACTATAACGACATGTGTGTAATCCTGCCCACTCTAAAGCGGTACTGAACTGCAGTGGAAATGCAAACCGAGCCGAGCCGAACCGTGCCGTGCCGTACTGAGCTGTACCGAGCCGAGTCGTACCACGCAGTGGAAAAGCGCCAATAGTGCCCACCTTACTGATGGTCCGGACCAGAGGCTTTTTCGGACGGGGCTCCGATGCGGGAACCATGGCGGGTGAATACGATCCATTTATATATATATATACAGCCAGGTTTCGGTTTTATACTTCCTGGATTTTGCAGCCAGGTCACAGGCTTCTGTGGGAGCCTTCTTGATCATTAGGCCCCCAGCACGGCACTGCAAAAAATTCCTGGAAATTTCAGGAAAACTGAGCTTCAAAAACGCTTTCCAGAGTGGATAAATTTGAAAATGCTGTTTTCACGATGTAGAAACAGAAGCTTTTGAAAACGATGAAGCATGTTTAGTCGTGTAACGCATTGTACCAATAGACCTGTTTATACCAGTAACGTTAATTTTGCAGTTATGTGCTATTCACTTTCACACTGTTGCTAAAGATATTTACTTTGCATGCTCTTCATATTACAGTCCTAAAAATATGACAGAAAATTTACTCACGATTGCTGTCCTGCGGCAAAACATGAGGGAAGTTGCGTTTGGATGGTAAAATATTTCCCTAAATGAATTGATCCTGTCAGAATAATTGCGTGAAATGTCTGTTCCGTCTGTATCATCTCAGTGAGGTTTTATACATGCACAGTAAGGCTAATGTAACACTTTCAGACATTTCAGTGTGGATGATAAATTTTTTTTTTGTTTTGTTTTTCTTTTTGGTTAAAGAAAATGGCATCAACATCCGTTTATGTCATAACGTTGTTTAACAAACTTTAGCCACGGAAACTTGCTTTTAGCGACTTCACCTGAAATTTAATTAATTTGCAACGCGGCCTGCGCTGCTAGCGTAGGCAGCCTCAAACTCATCTGCTACGAGAGCTGGAGGCCCGGGAGGCGAGTGAGGCTTTGCTGCGGTGAGATCTGGGGCGCGGCCCAGGCTCGTTTGAAGGCCTGCTGCTGCTGCTGCGACCCAGCGCTCGAGGGGCTTGTGCGGGACGATGGTGGTATCGAGCGAAGCGAGCTTGGGGCTTTGCACGGTCTATTGGCTAGAGCATGTGGCTGGTCGAGAAGAGCAGCGGCCGCGATGAAGCCTGGTGCTCGGCGGCCGTGTCTGGCGGGGAAGGAGGGATCATGGGGCCGGCAAATTGCAGCGGATCTGAAAAAATCCCCAGCATAGGTCTCTTCGTTGGACGGGAAATTGGGTCTGTGATAAGATGGCAAAGGGAGCGAACCGAATGCTGAAAGACTAGAGATAATGGAGGTAAGGCTGCTTTGATTATTTATAGAGGTTCTCTCTTGTGCTGATTGGATAGATGGTGTAATTACTGATGATGGACTGGCCGTGTTAATTATCTGCGGGTGCTCCTCCCGAAATTTGTTAATAAAACATCACTTATTGTGAGCATGGTACTTTCTTTCAAGCGTTTAATTCTCTCTGAGGAGTTGGATTCCTCACTCCATGGGCTGTTCTTGGGCTCCATGTTTTCCCAGAGCACCTGGAACCAGCAGCATCAGGCGAACTAGGCCCTTTCTCCGCCTCTCTGATGCGCTGAGTTTTTTGGCTAGCTTGCAGTATGCTTACCCTTCTGATTTCTAACAGTTGCGCTATAGGTCGAGCCCTCCTCTCGGTGAGAGCTGGGTTTGTGCTCCCTCAGCTAAAGTAAATTAGTGCTCGCCGTTCCAGCATTGGAACATGCTGTAGGTCGAGCCCCCTTCTCGACTGAGAACTGGGTGTGTTGCTCCCACAGCTAAGTAAATTATTGCTAGCTGTTCCAGCTTTGGAACATGCTGCAGGTCGAGCCTCCTTCTCAGATTGAGAACTGGGGGTGTTGCTCCCTCAGCTAAATAATTGCTTGCTGTTCCACCATTGGAACATGCTGTAGGTCGAGCCCCCTTCTCGACTGAGAACTGGGTGTGTTGCTCCCACAGCTAAGTAAATTATTGCTAGCTGTTCCAGCTTTGGAACATGCTGCAGGTCGAGCCTCCTTCTCAGATTGAGAACTGGGGGTGTTGCTCCCTCAGCTAAATAATTGCTTGCTGTTCCACCATTGGAACATGCTGTAGGTTGAGCTCCCTCTCGATTGAGAGCTGGATGTTTGCTCCCTCAGCTACAGATTTACTGCTAGCCACTCCAGCACTATAAGCCTTAGATCGAGTTGATGACTTCTCAAACATAGCGTTTTGGGATGCACCATTTCCATCTATGGGCTGTTCTTTCAGAGTGCCACGAGAACCCCTTAGAACGGTATTTTTAAAAATCCATGTTATGGGAAGTGTGCACGTGAAGTCTTTGTACACTTTCTAAAATCCACACTGTGGTAAGTTTGCACGCTAGTACTCCGCGTTCTTTTCTAAAATCCTGTATGGTAAGAGCTACGCACAGCAGCCTCGTGCTCTTTCTGAGTGGTTTAAAACCCCGGTTCCGCCTTGGGCACCACTCCACATATGTATCCTCTGGATACCTACTTTAACAGGGTGTTGCTAGTAGGGGTCTGTTGAGACAGTTCCTTTAGCATATACAGAGCGTGCCTGTGTAACAGGCCAAGACTTAGTATGATTCTAGGCTTTTGGTCGTATTCCCTTAAAGGAATCTATTCCTGATTCCAAGCCTTGAGCTCTACCCCGGGCCCAGGAATTCTGGCCCTAACAGGTAAGTTTTTTGGGGTATGTAGCCTAGGCCTTTGGCCGTAGGGAATAATGTCACTGACAGCCATCTAATGTCCCGGGGCAACTCCCATGGCAATATGGTAGAGTTGGTACTTAGTGCTCGCAATGGTTTCTGGCATGCACTCCCCTCAGCATGGTGGCGTAGGTATACCGTTCCCCATAGTGACCCCTAGAGGACGCAGTGTTTCGTTCCCTACTCAGGGAACCATGATTACATGCGTAACCTGAGACGGTTTTGATGAAGATAAAATACCCGAAAGGGTCAGAATTGGATATGTTAGCTACATGGTAAGACCATACATTCCTCCACCAACAAGGTGTTTTAAATGCCAGCGGTACGGACATGTTGCAGCAGCATGTAGGGCCAAACATCGTTGTGCAAAGTGTGGAGGGGAACATGATTATGAGAAATGCAAGGAAGGAGCAAAAATGAAATGCTGTAACTGCGGAGGAGAACATAGTGCTGCATATAAAGGATGTGAAGCACATGAAAGACCAGTGCAAGTTCAAAACCTGAGAATGGAAGAAAAGCTTACTTATGCCGAAGCAATTAGGAAAGTAGATACATATGCAAGATCTAGGACCATACCTGTGGTTCAACCCCCACTTCAAAACATAGCACAAAAAGTTGCACAATTTCTTATGACACATTAATTGTGGAAAAGAAGAAGTTTGTGATATTCATAGTAGAAGTCATCAACTGCTCAGCACAAACAAGCAGTAGAACAGAGAGAATCAAGATAATCACAAAAGCAGCAGAAAAGTTCATCAATGCAACACTAACAGCAGGGATATCTGAAACACAATCAACATGTGGTGGTGGTGGGCATTGATGGCATTATCCATTTTATAATGGAATGCCAGATGTCTAACTGCTAATGGACAAGAATGAAAACATTTCATATAAGAATGATCTCGTAGGGAACGAGACACTGCATCCTCTAGGGGTCACTATGGGGAACGCCTCGTCGTGGCCCGTGTCTGAAGCATACATTGAAAAAACACCAACAACACGTTGGCCGGCGACAGCCATGACGTCACTACCGGTGCGACTATAGTATAAATAGGCGCCGGGAGAAGACATCATTCACTTCTTTGTCTGAAGCTTGCGTCCGAAGCATGGCAAGAAACCTAGAGGACTTATAAACAATAGGGGTGGAGTGATTACTTTCATTCAACAAGGTAGTAATTAAATGAGAGTGAGAGAGGCTAATTGGGATCTATATAGATTTAAAGCAAGTAATAAATTAATTGAGGTCATGCCACATTTGAGTGATGACATTGAAGAACTAAATAATATGATTACAAGTATAATATATGAATCAGCAGATGAAGCTATAGGTAAAACATCTGGGGCAAGGGAAAAGAAAATGAGTGGTGGTCAGTAGAGTGTAAAAAAAGCAATAAAAGCTAGGAACAAAGCTTTCAAAATGGTTCAATCAAATCACTCATTCAGTAATTTAATGAATTTTAAAAAAGCACAGGCTAAAGTTAAAGAAGCAAAACTATTATTGAATTATTGGAGGGATTTTTGCAGTAGTGTCGGGTCGGGAGTCAGGTTAATGAGATGTGGGGAATGATTAGGAAGATGGGAGGCATTAGAAGGGATTTTCCTTTGCCTGTGCTTAAAAATAATGGTATGGAAGCAATAACTACTAATGAGAAAGCAGAAATGCTTGCGAAAGCCTTTGTTAAAGTACACAGCTCCCAAAATGTATCTAGGAGGTATCATGGAGAGCAAGGATAATTGAGGAAAACAAAGCTGTACTGGGAATAAAGGAAATAAGTGAGAGTTCACTTGATGCAAAGTTCACATTATTTCAAGTTCAAGTCTGCTTTATTGCCTCCGGAGCAGACCGAGATCCCGCAGCTCTTCGGCGTGCGCAGAGTTTAACTCTAAAAATGTGGTTCTGCCGACATCGAGCAGAAACTCATGACTATATGCGCGCTTAGAATCAAATAGACGTGACGAATGCGTACAAAAACACTGCGACTCACAAGACAAAAAACACGAAAACACCTTTCTGTCGGGAGAGAGAGAAGCCGCAGCGTGTGAACGCGCCGCCATCTTGGATAGTATTTTTTAGTATTTGATAGTATTTGAACTTAAAAGAGCGTTAATAGGTGTCAAAAATGCATCACCAGGGAAAGATGGAATATGTTATAAGATGATTGAACAACTGTCAATCAGATGTATTTTATTTTAATACTTTATAACAAAATATGGGAGCAAGGGAATGTACCTGCTGTTTGGAAGCATTCAGTAATAATTCCAGTAGGAAAACCTAGTAAAGATAAGTAAGTAAGTTTTATTTATACAGCACATTTAAAATTCAGTTACACTGACCAAAGTGCTGAACAAAACCAATAATAAAATACAGTAAATTCTAAAATAAAGTAAAAAAAAAAAAAAAAAAAAAAAAAAAAAAAAAAAAAAGATAAAACAGAAGTTAAAAGTTATAGACCAATAGCTTTGACAACTTACCTTTGCAAACTCATGGAGAAATCATAACTAAAAGATTAGTATATGAAAT
Organism: Sinocyclocheilus grahami; assembly: GCF_001515645.1. Classification (NCBI taxonomy): domain Eukaryota; kingdom Metazoa; phylum Chordata; class Actinopteri; order Cypriniformes; family Cyprinidae; genus Sinocyclocheilus; species Sinocyclocheilus grahami. The sequence goes on along the minus strand of NW_015507750.1, from coordinate 30,352 downwards.
AGAAAGAAAGAGGACTTTTCTCCACTTAGAGTAGTTTTCATAAAGGATGAACAACTATGGATCCTATTATTTGTTTGGAGAATGAAATACGGAAAGCGCAAGTAAATGAAGAGTTTGTCTTGGCAACATTTTTGACATTGCAAAGGCATACAATATGTTATGGAAGGAGGGGCTATTCATTAAATTGAATAAGATGTGTATAGGTGGTAAGATGTTCATTAGACTTTTTAAAAGATAGAATTATTGAGATTAGAATAGAAGTGGAATTATCAAACACCTATTCAATAGAAAATGGTACACCTCAGGGGAGTGTATGTAGCCCAATATAATGATTGATGATGTTTTTTTCTGGAGTTGAACAGAGAATGAGTAAAGCCTTATATGCAGATGATGGGGCAGTATGGGTGAGGGGTCGTAACATTGATATATTGGAGGCAAAAATGCAGAAAGCAATAGATCAGGTTGGAAATTGGTCATATGAGTGGGGCTTTCGTGCATCTGTGGAAAAGACGCAATATGTTTCACTAAAAGAAGGTAAATCCTAGACTAGATATCAAGCTGTATGGACAGTCACTCAAGCAAGAAAGGATCATAAGCTATTTAGGGTTATGGTTCGACACTAAACTTACTTTTAAAGTACATATTCAAAAAATGATAGATAAGTGCAAGAGAGGTATAAATATACTAAAATGTTTATCATGATATAAGTGGGGTGCATCAGGTACATCTATGAAACAAATTTATATTGCAAACAATGTCATACTTGACAAATCTGCATGGGCATGATACAACACACCCTGCAAAAAAGATACTTGAAAAATTTTGGGAGTATGGCTGAATCAATATTAGTAGCTTTGGATGGAGGGGGGAATAGAGGACAAGGAAATGGGAATAGACACTTTTGCATGCTGTAAGACAATAAGAATGACTGTCATCCCACCATGGTTATTCTGCTTTCCTATAGTAAATCAGATATCAAATATATCAAAATATTCAACAGTATATAGAAAGCAGGTATGAAGATACAATACAGATATACACAGATGCATCCAAAGTACCAATAACTGGCAAAACAGGTGCAGCTGTATTCATTCCAAAATACAATATTAACATCCAAAAAAGAATTTCAGATCACCTATCAGTCTTCTCAGTTATTATTTATTCATTAGTATATATAGTCATTAGTTTAGCACTACAATGGGTAGAGGAAGTTAAGCCATATAAGATTAGGTCCTAAAATTAGATACTCATTGTTAAGTATCCAGAGTGGAAAATCTGTATGTAGGCAAGATCTTTTGAATGAAATAAATCAATACATTTTTAGAATAACTCAACAAAAAAATTATACACAGTTTACATGGGTTCCAGTGCATGTGTGTATTGAGGGAAATTAAAAGTTGGATAGGTTGGCAAAAGAAGCCCTGAAGACAGAACACAGAGATATACAAATACCACTTAGTAAATCATTAAAGTTATCAGTAAAGACAATATTAATAAAATGTGGCAGGATACATGGGATCAGGAGGAGAAAGGAAGACATTTATATAGCATTCAGAAAGAAGTGATAGTTAAAAAGTACAGTAATCTGAGGCGGCAGGAGGGAACTATCCTAACAAGATTGAGAATAGCGCGCACAAGTTTAAATAGTTGCTTAAGATTAAAAGGAAAACACCAGACAGATTATGTATACATTGGGGAGAAGTGGAAAATGTAAAACATGTACTCTTGATATGCAGAAAATACTCAAAAAAAGGAAAGAACTAGAGAGGGCATTGAATAATGAATTGAGTTTTAAAAACCTACTGAGTCTGCCTGTCACACATTCTATAATTAAGGCTGTCATGACCTTTCAGAAAGAAACAGGATTTAGTTGTTGTTTTTTTTATTCTTAAACTTTTTTTACACAGTACTGTAGATTATATATAATTTGATATCCCAATGAGTTCACACCTCAGTCCAGTAGATGGTGGTAATGTACTTCGTTTGCAAACTGCCAAATAAAAACCAAATAAGAAGAAAAAGGAGAATAAGTAAGTGTCGCACCTGTGTGTCTGTTAGTGGCTTCCTATTTCATTTTAGTGATATAAAATGACATATAAAGATGTTTTATTATTATTTTATCTGTATTTATCTGCTGCTACACTACATTGTTGAGATGATTTCTTAGGAATAGCACAGACTAATAATATCATCATTAGTCATACTCGTTATCAGGATACTCGCGGTAGGTTGTCTTGATTTATCCCAATCATTACTGGACCTGGTTATCTACATACAGTTACCGTCTTCAATCAGATCATATGTGGTCCTGTTCGGTATCGCAACTTGACTTCTCTAAAATGTAAAAAAGCTCTTTGCTGTTGCACTGTACACATGCTATACAATTATGATTTTTTTTTAGCATTTTTTCCTTTCATATGTGCTTATATGGGCTCCTTATATCATTTGGTTATTTTGTGTCCTTTTGGAGTTTCTAAGGGTCCTTTTTGGAAAGACATCTAAATTCATCTTGAAAAAAGCTTGCAGAAAATACAGATTTTTGAGAATCACCCTTCAATCTTTTGGTTTACTTTGCTGAATATAGCAAATTATGACAAAATAAGCATTTGACAAGATAAATGGTCTGTGCTTAATTTCATGAAGTGTGCGATTAATCATGAGAAAAAAGGATGTGATTAATTTGATTAAAAATGTATATTTGCAGAATGACTGAGAATGGGAGACGTTTCAGACGCGCACTCCACTTCACTTCAGCGCCAGGTGTGAGTCAAGCGAGTGTGGAAACAGTACTGGGCTCGCAGCGCGTAAAAGGTGCCGGCGTGTGCTGTAGCCTGTATCCTTTCATATCAAAGCTCTCGAAATAAACTACGTTCATGCAATGTCGTGGTCAGTTAAGTCATGAAGTTACCAAAGAGGCGATTAAAGCCGCCTTAAAACTGTGCATCCATGTAATATATTTTATATGAGTCACATTTAAGAACATGTCTCTGAAATGGTTTTCAAAACTGTCCTGGAGCAGCCCGGCACCGTCTCACTCATTTAATTTTAACTCGTCAGCTCAATAATAGAGACTTTAAGACCTGAAGTGGGTTAGAAAAGGTAAAAAGAGTTGAGAGAAAATATGATGCGTGTCAGATCCGCGTTACGTTCAGCAGCGGTAGCTCTTAAAGTAATAGCAGCCAAAATAACCTAATAACCAGCTGCTGTGATGTCTGTTAATCAACGGACAAAGAAGAAAAAAATAAATAAAAAGAGGAAAAAATAACTTTTATAGCCTTAAGGATTCATCTATATTTAATTTAGAATTTAGTGTTTGATAAATTAAATTTCAATTTCTGTATATTTCTGCTGAAGCGCACAGGTAAATACGACTTATTATAATGGGTTTATGTGAAGATTGTTTTAAGTTCACTTAAATTAGAAGTTATTTTTTAAAAGTCTAATAAATGTTAAAATTGATAGCTCTCAATTATACTGTAATGTTGAATGGCTAGTCAATGGTTAAATATGGGCGGGGGATATATATATATATATACACACACACACATACACACTGTCTTTATGTTGTTTGTACATTAATTTGAATATTTGAAGAATGTGAAATTATTGTAATATAAAAGTATAATTAAAAACGTTAATGTTAGGTGGGATTAATCGCGATTAATTTCAGAAAAATGTGTGATTAATTAGTTGGGTTTTTTTAATCGATTGACAGCACATACACATATGCTATTATTCAATTTGTCTCTTCTCTGTTTTGACCCTGAGCAATACAAGTGTGACTACAGTAAATGAACAATACTAGAGGGTTAAACACTTTCTTTAAAACAAAAACAAATTGTCATATCAATAACAGTATTGCACAAGACGTACATATATTTATAAATATAAAAAATTATTTGCATTATGTATTAAATTTACTAATCATTTTTAATGTATTAAATTGTATTGCTTGTACTCAGATCCAAGCTGTAAAAATAGGCTACCTTTTGTAAGAGCCTCGTTGTCATGCATCCATTTCTCTATAAGGTTATCTTCTTGTTTAGAGGAATCATGTGTGGTCACTGTTGTGCAAAGATTAAATATGTAACTTGCTACATAAAATCACTACTACAGTAAACAGTAATAATAATAATAATTATTATTATTATTATAATTATTATTACACTGAACAAAATTATAAACGCAACACTTTTGTTTTTGCCCCCATTTGTCATGAGCTGAACTCAAAGATCTAAGACTTTTTCTATGTACACAAAAGGCCTATTTCTCTCAAATATTGTTCACACATCTGTCTAAATCTGTGTTAGTGAGCACTTCTCCTTTGCCGAGACAATCCATCCACCTCACAGGTGTGGCATATCTAGATGCTGATTAGACAGCATGATTATTGCTCAGGTGTGCCTTAGGCACCACTACCATCCCCTTTACGAAAAAATACCGCAGTTTTACTACGAATAAAACAAAAACTAAAAAAAACAAATGTAACCTTGGTTCCTTGAGATACGGGAACGAGTACTGCGTCTGCCAAGACGCTAGGGGAAAAAGTAATTTTCTCCTGAACTGAAGCCTTTTTCAATAATGCAGTGTAACTGCACGCCTATTGGTTCATGCAGTACACTTAAAAAAATGAACCAATGGCTCAGCAGCGGTACTACACAAACCTATGGCCACGAAGCCCGCCAGAATGGGCAGGGCCATCTGGCTATAAAAGCGGGCACTTCGCCATAGGATTCAGATTATTTCAAATGAAGCGACGACTGAGTCGTGCAGCTGCATATCACCGCTAGCAATGCAGTACTCGTTCCTGTATCTCAGGGAACTGAGGTTACGTTTGTAACCGAGTACGTTCCCTATAGATACTTCACTCATACTGCATCTGCTAAGACACTATGGGAACCAGTACAATCACGCAGTGCTATGGCAGAGAAACGACTTCAAGAGTGCCCTAGGCACCTCAGGGCCCAAGGGGACAAGAATAGTAAACACCTCCCAAGGCGAATGGGCTAAGCTCACAGAGGTCACGCTCGGCCTGAGTAATCACTCCAGAAGACTTGCACAGCCCCGGCACCCATGAGGGCCGAGAGCGCACAAGTAAAGCCTCTGATGGGTTTGAGCATGCTTTGCCAAACTCCTGCTCAGACTGGTACTGCGTATGCAGGTGCATGCCAGTTATGCAGAAAGAACCCTAGCCTGCAAGGCAGGGACGTCAATTATTTTGGTCAGTATTGAAATCATGATTATTTAACACGGTTATTGGTGGGCAATAAGATCGCAGACTTGTTTGACAATATGAGTAATTTTAAATATCTGTGAATTTTTACAATTATCGATACTAATACTAAATAATACTAGTTAACTAATTTAAGTAAATGGTCCTCAAAACAATTCCAGAAGACAAGTAAACAGTCAGCAATACTATAAGAACAAAGGAATTAATTACTAATACAACAGAACAAAAATACAAATGAAATAAACGTTAAGAGTTTCAGGAAGATGCACTAACAGTGGTATTCAGAAAAGTAATAGCCTACAACAGAAATTGAATAATTAAATGAAACTTACACTGCATGCTCATACTGTATACCTGTGGTGGAAAGAGTGCTGAATTTCTACTCAAGTAAACTTATTGCTACTTAAGAAAGTACAAGTGGAAGTACTGAAAAATAATATGACTCCTGTAAGAGTAAATAAGTGTTTCGTTAAACTACTCAAGTTACTGCGTTACAAAGTACTTCAGTGTGTAAAATGTGATTTTAACCCATTCAGGTGCAAGCCGACGTGAAAGTGATCTCAGTTCAGCAGTTATGAGCTACCTCTCGTAGTGTGCAAAATCTGAATTGATTTGTCTTTCATGCATCATGCTTGAACAGATCATAAATATATACAACATTGTCAACATATCTTAATAAGCAGTTTTGTCTAAAGTGAATGTGAACAGTTGGAAAAGAAAATACACTAATTTGTTCTTATTATATTACCATTTACCTTTCTTTAATAATGTTCAAAATGTATAATATTTAGTCAAGTTGTTTTTGCGGTGGGATTTTTGGTAAAACCATAGGGAAAAGTTCCTCATGTAAGTAAGCTAATTTTTGTTCATGTTATTCAACTGCAAAATAATAAATTTGTTTGATATCTAAAGTGTTTTTTTGCCTTATTTAAATGACACCTTCAATAAAATCACAAACGATGAGCAAAATCGCTACAATTCAAATGATACCCAACCCTACTTACGTGTCAGACAGTAAAAAAATAAATAAACCTGAAATACTAAATGTTATAAACTACAAAAAACAATTTAGTTGAAAAGGCATTAGCTCAGTATTTAACCTATAAAACATTATATTATCCGCCAACAAATGCTTCACTCCGTAAAAGCTGTATTTATAATTAATTTAGAATTTCCAAAAAAAAAAAAAAAGTACCAGAAACAACTAAATGTAAATCACTATAGAAACTTCACTCCTTAAAAGCCTTACTCAGATTCACAAGAAGTTGATTTTCAAAGTTTGAACAGTCAATCCTAGCACAACTGAACAAGCGTTCACAGGCTGCTGAAGCAGGAAGTCCTGTATTTAAATGCAGTGACAATTTATTTACACAAGGGAACGTCGTGGCCCAATGGTTAGAGGGTAAGACTCATAACCCAAAGGTTGCGGGTTCAAGTCTCGTACCAGCAGGGATTGTAGGTGGGGGGAGTGAATGTACAGCGCTCTTTTCCACCTTCAATACGAAAGCTCCATGTTTTCAGAGGTGCATGCCAGGTATCCCTGCAGTTCACCTGTGGCATCTGGAGGGTTTGACTTCATGGATGAAAATAAGTCCTCTTCATCAGACATTTCACATCTCTGGGGCTGGGACTCTAGGTTTGTGAATGCCCTCAAATGATTCCGGATGCAATCCAACCCTATGATAATGGGGGAAACACACAGCATGCTAGGTTTATGAATTGTCTTCAGATAACAACCTAATCAATGATAATCTCAATCTTATTTAATAAAAATATACTGTATGTAACTTCAGATTTAGTGAAAGAAAAAGACTGAGAAGCTCACTGATGTCACAACTCTGCTGTTAGGATGGTGAAGCAGGCGGATGACGGTAACTCCAATAATATAAAGTCTTTTAATGGGTCTCCAACAAAGACACAGAAGAGCTAAACACAGGCTAACATCTACATTAACCGACAAACACAAAGAGCAAAAGAGCGAGACTAAATAGGACCACTAATGAGGGTAAAACAGATGCAGGTGTGTACTGATAATAAACTTAAAGTAATGATCAGAACCAAAAAAGGGCAAACAGGAACCTGATGGGAAAACAGAAAAGAAGCAAACTAAATACTTGTGGTGTGACAACTGATGTGTACTGTAGATTAGAACTAATTACAGAACCATAAAAAAGAGAAGCACAAGCTACAGATAGCCCCACAAAATATATTATACATAAATTATATTAAATACAAAAGTAACCTGAACAAATTTACACATTTTGTTTGATTATTCAAAAATAAAAATTAAAATAAAATAAAAAATCACCATGGTGGCTCATTAAACAAGTGTTTAGAGTGAATGTTAAAAGAAAAATTGAGCAACATGTATGATGATGGTACAAACAGTAAAAAAAAGAGAACAGAAGCAAGGTGACTTGGGTCAAAAGTGATTTGGGTGTCACATGTCTATGAAGTCTTGAACCTCGGCAAAAGGATGGCAGCTGCAATTAGCTCGGGGTCCTCCATCATTTCTCCAAATCTCCTTTGGAGTCCTTCTTGTAATGCCTGCAGCAGTGGCAAACATAATT
>NW_015507750.1:15207-21923 GCF_001515645.1 Sinocyclocheilus grahami | reverse complement strand
GGAGGAAAGGGACTGTCATTCAACTACACACTCAAAAACACTGATTCATTCATTCAAAGAGATGTAATGAAACACACTGTTGAAATCGTTTTAACTTTGAGCGCCACTTCAGAAGGCTCAGCTGACCAGCTATGCGTCGATGCTAAGACAGAGATTTCGCTTTCCTTGGACATGACAACCTATTTTCACAAATATATATGACTCGGCCTGGAGGACAGACGCAAGTAATCGCACGCGCTCAGTCGATCTCTCATTCACTGTCTGTTTAGGCTTGTTAAGTGCAAATCTACGGAGCCTCTGTACAAATCAGCATGGTACACATTATGTTATCATTACTAACTTGTTTAATATTCAGTCCACATGCATGAAGTGTAAAACGAGAAGGACATAACCTTACGAAAAAATAAAACAGGCAAAAATCGCGGTTGCTGCGGTTCTTGCATTCCTCTGCGGTTTGCTCGTCAATAGCGCAGTATTGCGATATTGTGGTTATTGCGACAGCCGTATGTCTGCGCTCAGAAAACTGGACCGAATTGAGTTCTCTCTTGCATCGTCAGATTTAACTATATGTCTGCTCTTCTCTTACTCCCACATATTGACATTTTTTAACGTTTTATGCGATGTGCAGCAAGTGTATTTTAGCTTGTTCTGCTGGTTCACGTACGCATCTAACCTCCGAATCACGCAGCAGATTCCTTCTGAAATTGAATGAATATCTTCCCAAATCATTCCTCCCTAACATTTTTGTCTTGTTTTTATTCGTTGACGAAAATGTCAACATATTTTCATCATAGTTTTTGTCTTTCAAAAAGAGTTTTAGTTGTAGTCAGTGAAAAAAATTTAGTTGACGAACATTATGACAAAAATTATTCGTCAACGAAATTAACACTGGTGTGGCCTGAGATACTTTGGCTCCCCCTGACAGTGAAATCATCTGATCAATTCTGCATTGCTAGACGGAGCTGCACATACAGTAGGCTACAGTAAGCACGGTTGTAATGTGGTGTTTTGTTTCATGTTCATGTTTTCCATGTCTTTTATTTTGTAATTGTTTCATGGTTCCTGTTTGTGTCATGCTTCCCTTGACCTCATGTATTCATGCCATTGGTTCCCCTGTTCATTGTGTCATGTTCTGATTGGTAGTCTTAGTCATGTGTCTTGTTCCCCATTGGTTTGTTCATGTCATGTGACCCTCCTTGTTTCCTATAAGTAGCTTCATGTTCCCATTGTGCCCTCGTTGTGTATTGAACGTATTTAACCCGCTGTTGGTGAGTCTATTCTGTTTGTGTCAAGTCTGCTCATGCTATGTCTGTTCAAGTCAAGTCAAGTCAAGTCAAGTCAAGTCAAGTCAAGTCTGTGTCTTGGATTATTGTTTGGATGTTTGGATCACTCTGTAAAAAAACTGCACTTGGGTTCTCACTACGCTCGCCTTCAGTGGATTGACTCTTTACAACGGTGAACATTATGAAGAGGCGCCAGACCGTTTAAAAATATATATATATATAATTTGCAAATCCACACCTTATTGTTGGCTAGCGGTTTGGTTTGATTTTCATTGGAATAAAAAAAAGATTGATTTGTTTTTGCCTTCATTTTATTACCAGACAAATTAAAATACAGAACATAGAATTTCTAAAGAAAGAAATAAATAAATAAATAAATAAAATTTCATAGGGCCCTATTATTGTAAACACATTAATAAATTAAGTTGTGTTTATGAATTCAATTAATTAGATATGTTTTAGATTAAACCATTAAAATGTAATACAGAAAAACTTAAATGGAAAGCACAGAATTTGGGCCCTAAGAATGTAATTTTTTTTTGTTAAACTTAATAAATTGCTCTTAAATTAAACAAGTTTCATGATTTCAATTAATTAGACAATGTTTTTTTTTTATTAAAATGTAATCTAACAATCCAGAAAAGGGGATTTTGGAACAAAATAAAACTTAATTTGGGAAAAATAAAATGAGTTTCATAGGGCTCTACAAAAGAAAATATCATGCATCTGAAGCTATAGTTTAACACTAAAGTGTGTATGATGTATAAATGGTGCTCACTCGTTTCTGTGAAGGACACAAGCAGAGGACGCATGTGCAGTTACTTTCACACAGACACACTTCATGATTGGCTGAAATAATCCTTAAGCGTCTAAATGTGTAATTTACTTCAGTTTAATTTAGATCTGTAATTAAAATAAATAAAAATATTAATGCATTTTAAAGTTTAGAATTAGACAGCTTGAGTTGTGTAGATAATTGCTCAGTGAAAAGGTACACAGTTGTGCAGCAGCGAGCATCACAACAGTGAAAGTAACCTCAAGGTTCAGGAAGGGCCCCATTCCTGTATTTTGCCTGGGGCCCCCAAATCACTATATCTGCCCCTGCATCTGAACCGAGATCAGAGACCATTCCTTCATCCAGAATCTCTCCAAACCCTTCAGATTTCCAGCTGCATGTGGATGCTTCTCCTCTTCAGTTCACCACACTCATCTTCTACAGGGTTCAGCTCAGGGAACTGGGTTGGCCAGGGCAGAAGCTTGCTTTTGTTCTCAGTGACCCATGTCTGTGTTGATTTTGATGTTTGTTTGTGGATTATTGTCCTGTTGGAAGATCCAACCATGGCCCATTATAAGATTTCTAGCATGGACAGTCACTTTTTTCAATTTTTTATCCATTGGTATTTTATAGAATCCATTATGCCATCTATCTGAACAAGATCAAGTCAAGTCAAGTCAAGTCAAGTCAAGTCAAGTCAAGTCAAGTCAAGTCAAGTCAAGTCAAGTCAAGTCAAGTCAAGTCAAGTCAAGTCAAGTCAAGTCAAGTCAAGTCTGTGTCTTGGATTATTGTTTGGATGTTTGGATCACTCTGTAAAAAAACTGCACTTGGGTTCTCACTACGCTCGCCTTCAGTGGATTGACTCTTTACAACGGTGAACATTATGAAGAGGCGCCAGACCGTTTAAAAATATATATATATATAATTTGCAAATCCACACCTTATTGTTGGCTAGCGGTTTGGTTTGATTTTCATTGGAATAAAAAAAAGATTGATTTGTTTTTGCCTTCATTTTATTACCAGACAAATTAAAATACAGAACATAGAATTTCTAAAGAAAGAAATAAATAAATAAATAAATAAAATTTCATAGGGCCCTATTATTGTAAACACATTAATAAATTAAGTTGTGTTTATGAATTCAATTAATTAGATATGTTTTAGATTAAACCATTAAAATGTAATACAGAAAAACTTAAATGGAAAGCACAGAATTTGGGCCCTAAGAATGTAATTTTTTTTTGTTAAACTTAATAAATTGCTCTTAAATTAAACAAGTTTCATGATTTCAATTAATTAGACAATGTTTTTTTTTTATTAAAATGTAATCTAACAATCCAGAAAAGGGGATTTTGGAACAAAATAAAACTTAATTTGGGAAAAATAAAATGAGTTTCATAGGGCTCTACAAAAGAAAATATCATGCATCTGAAGCTATAGTTTAACACTAAAGTGTGTATGATGTATAAATGGTGCTCACTCGTTTCTGTGAAGGACACAAGCAGAGGACGCATGTGCAGTTACTTTCACACAGACACACTTCATGATTGGCTGAAATAATCCTTAAGCGTCTAAATGTGTAATTTACTTCAGTTTAATTTAGATCTGTAATTAAAATAAATAAAAATATTAATGCATTTTAAAGTTTAGAATTAGACAGCTTGAGTTGTGTAGATAATTGCTCAGTGAAAAGGTACACAGTTGTGCAGCAGCGAGCATCACAACAGTGAAAGTAACCTCAAGGTTCAGGAAGGGCCCCATTCCTGTATTTTGCCTGGGGCCCCCAAATCACTATATCTGCCCCTGCATCTGAACCGAGATCAGAGACCATTCCTTCATCCAGAATCTCTCCAAACCCTTCAGATTTCCAGCTGCATGTGGATGCTTCTCCTCTTCAGTTCACCACACTCATCTTCTACAGGGTTCAGCTCAGGGAACTGGGTTGGCCAGGGCAGAAGCTTGCTTTTGTTCTCAGTGACCCATGTCTGTGTTGATTTTGATGTTTGTTTGTGGATTATTGTCCTGTTGGAAGATCCAACCATGGCCCATTATAAGATTTCTAGCATGGACAGTCACTTTTTTCAATTTTTTATCCATTGGTATTTTATAGAATCCATTATGCCATCTATCTGAACAAGATATCCAGGATCTCCGGCCCACATCATTAAAGATCCAGCAGTGTATTTCATTGTACACATGGGGTACTTTTTTATCCCTGTGTGACCAAACCCATCTTGAGTGTTTGCTGCTAAAAAGCTAATGTTTTAGTTTCATCCTACCAGTGAACCCAAGCCCATTTAAAGTTCCAGTCGTGTCTAGCAAATAAATATGCTGGAGTTTGTTTCTGGATGAGAGCGTTTTCTTGTCTAGTTTTTTCTTGAAACCCTCCCAAACAACATTGTTTTTTTTTAGGCTTTCTGACCCCAAGCCTCAACTATTTTCTGCAGTTCTGCAGCTGTGATCCACTCAAACTCTCCTCCTCACCGTGCATTAGGACGATATAGGCACACGTCCTCTTACTGTATTAGAGAAAAATATTTATTTCATAATGTGATTTTCCCCCACTTTCTTTTCTTTTTTTTTTTACTTTAATTAAAGGTTAGATTGTTTTTTTTCCCCGTTTTTTCCGAATGAAAGATCAAGTGGATAAGCAATGCAGATTTATTTTCACAGCTTTTTATCATATTTACCATATAATTTTGACCACAACTGTGTGTGTATATATAATGTTATTTATTTTTTTATTTAGCAACTATTACAAAAGGTTCAAACGCTCACTGATGCTCCAGCAGGAAACACAATGCATTAAGTAAACTTTTGAACAGAATGAAGATGTGTACATTTTTCTTATTTTGCCTAAATATAATATTTTTTTCATTTAGTACTGCCCTTCAGAAGCTACAGTAGATACTTACATGTTTCCCAGAACACAAAATAAGTTCAGTTTAGCCTGATCTTCAAATTCACTGCATCCTGTTTGCTTCTGGAGCATCAGTGAGCGTTTGAACTTTTTGTAATAGTTGCATATGAGTCCCTCAGTGTGAAAAGATGGATCTCAAAATCATACTGTCATTGTTGGAAAGGGTTCATATATGCAAAAGATGCTGGAAAACCAAAGAATTTGTGGGACCTGAAGGATTTTTCTGAAGAACAGCGGGCAGTTTAACTGTTCAAGACGAACAACGGCCTCATGAACAACCATCATAAAACAGCTGTGGATCATCCAGGTAACAACAGTATTAAGAATCAAGTGTATGCAAACTTTTGAACTGGGTCATTTTTATAAATTCAACTATTATTGAGTATTATTGAGCGTCTTGTGGACTATATGTAAACATCTTTTATGTGAAATATCTTATACAGGTCAGTACTAAATAAAAAATTACATTCATTTTGTATGATCCCTCTTATTTTGGTAAAATAATTAACATTTTGCAGATTTTACCATATTACCATATAATTTTGACCACAACTGTGTGTGTATATATATATATATATATATATATATATATATATATATATATATATAACAGTCTATTATATTGAAGATATATTTACCTTATTGAATGTGTGTCTAAGATTGTGTTGTAGGTAATGTCTGATACATGTGTTGAAAGAAAATGAGTGAAACAAGACACTGTATTAAAGAGAGTTTTATTAGTAAATGTTGTCAGAACAGCTTTGGACTTGAGTAAAAATATGGAAAAGACATCAGGTCAAATTGTTTTTCTTAATCCAGATGGCCAAGATATTAAATAAACTGGTCCCACTTTTTATTGTATCCCTTGCATAGTAACTACATGTGTACGTAGACATTGCTACATAGTATCTAAAACTGTAATATTTCTACTCACATGCAACAACCCTCAGGATGATTTGTGTAAGTACAAATGGGTAACAGGACATTGGTAACAACACTTTTTTTCACTTTACTAAGTACTTGTGTAACAGGATTTATATAACTTACATTTTGTAACAACATATATAAGAGTAATTGGAACCATTTGATCCAGGGTTGGATCTCGAGTTGGAGTTGGTGCACCACTGTAATACCAGTGTAACTCCGCAGGAACTGTCCACTTAATATAACGTGTAACATTCTGGACACCAACCACAATTTATATGTAAAGCCTAACTTACTGGCCGCTGCTGTGTAACATCAGAGTAATTACATGATAAATCTAATATAAAGTTTAACACTTTTTTTTACCAAAAAGTGCTGTTAGTCCTGTTACACATTTGTACTTTCATTACCAAAAAGTGTTGTTACCAATGTCCTGTTACACATTTGTACTTACACATAGCGTTCTGAGGGTTGTTACATATGTGTAGTTACACAAACATTAGCGATGTAGATACTATGTACCAATGTGTACTTACACTGTGGTTACATACTATGTACACATCTAGTTAATTTTTATAAGTACACGGGTATTAGGGACACTTAATAAAAAAGTGGGACCAATAAACTAAATGTAGATGTATGTTTCACCAACAAATGTCAATTTGCCAAGTGTGTAAATGACTAACTATGGAACAAATGCTATTATATTTTTGAGCTTTTTGGCTTTTATTTACATTATACATATATATAAACCTTTGAATCTAATGTAAGAAAAGAAAGAATTTTGAACGTGTCTTCATCCAATGTAAAAGTG
>NW_015507750.1:4502-14668 GCF_001515645.1 Sinocyclocheilus grahami | reverse complement strand
AGAAAAATGTTCTGTCGTTCATCAAACTTTAATTGAGGACAATAAGAATGTGAGGGCTCTAGATACGGCTTTGGATGCGACTAGCTCAGGGAGTCCTGTACATTGTTCCGGTTACAGAGCCTCCACATCAGGGCGACTGGGTGACTGTGAGGCGGCATAGTCGCGGGTCAAAACACCGCTCTTCCGTTCCGATCAAAACATTAAACAGGTTCTCCCCGCTCAGTGACGCACCCGCTGAGAAACCTGATCAAAATGCTCTAGTTATTGGCGATTCTATTGCACGGAACGTGAAAATACAGACACCAGCCACCATAGTCCAATGTTTACCGGGAGCCAGAGCGCCCGACATCTTGGCAAATTTAAAAGTGCTGGCTAATGCTAAACGTAAATTCAGTAAGATTGTTATTCACGTCGGCGCTAATGATGTTCGACTTCGCCAGTCGGAGAGCACTAAAAATAACATCAAAGAGGTGTGTGAATTTGCAAGTATGATGTCAAACACTGTAATATGCTCTGGTCCACTCCCTGCTTACCTGGTGATGAGATACATAGCAGACTGTCGTCACTCAATGGCTGGATGTCTAAGTGGTGTCAGACTGCTCTCATTAGAGTTACAAATGACCTGCTCATGTACTTGCTACATCGCTAGAAGAATGGCATCTACGCTAATATTAGTCTGTTTCTTTCTTATTCCGAGGTCACCGTAGCCACCAGATCCAGTCTGTATCCAGCCCAGAAGGTGGATCAGCACCTAGAGATGACCTCTACAGCCCTGAGTGTCAGCAGAGATCAGGACAACTAGATGAGCCCCAGAGACAGATCCCCAGTGAAGACTTTGTCTCCTAGACGGCCACCGGGACAAGACCACGGCTGTTGCCTCTGGCTTGCTTAGTTGGCGATATCGTCGACTTGATTGCACTGATACTATTTAAACTGAACTGAGCTGGATGATCACATCACTGAATTCAATGATGAACTGCCTTTAACTGAAAATTGAGTGTTTACTATTATCATTTTGCATCATTGACACACTATTTTCTTATTTAATGCTGTAAAGTTGCTTTGACACAATCTGTATTGTTAAAAGCGCTATATAAATAAAGGTGACTTACCGTGATCTCAGACTGCGGTGATCTGGTTTCTCCACTGCATGGATCCTCATGTGCAACTTCAGGTGACTTTTAGCAGAGAAACTCTTTCCGCACTGATCACATGTGTGCAGTTCTCTCTGCTGTGGATCCTCGTGTGTGTTTTCCAACTTGATGTCTGATTGAATCTCTTGTCACAGTGTGAACACTTGTAAGGTTTTTCTCCAGTATGAATCCTCTGGTGCAGTTTTAAACAGTTTGCTGAAGTAAAAGTCTTCCCACACTCAAAGCACATATGCTCTCTCACACCAATGTGTGTTTTCTCATGTTTATGCAAATACTGCAGTCGTGAAAAACTCTTTCCACATACAGAACATGAATGTGGCTTCTACTTCGTATGAACCGTCATGTGTTTCTTCAGTGCTGATGTCTCAAAAAAATGTTTTGTCGCACTGATCACATGCATATGGCTTCTCTCCAGTGTGGCCCATCATGTGTCGTTTGAGATGTGCTGGAAGTGTGAATCTCTTCCCACATTGATCGCATGTGAAAGGCTTCTTTCCAGTATGAACTCTCATGTGAAGCTTAAGAAGTTTTTTGTTTGAGAATCTCTTTTCACACTGATCACACATGAATGGTTTCTCTCCTGTGTGGATTTTCATGTGTTCTTTAAGGACTGATGATTGTGTGAAACTCTTCCCTGTAGGATATCAGACCGAATCAGACAATCTAAGATTTGGTCAAAACCGAGTTGAGGCACGAGGAGTCACAAAAATTCCACTGAGGCCCAAGACAACAGGATGTCATAAATCAGCCCCCAGCCTCTCTGAAGCAAGCCTAAACCTAAGACCCTGTCACAGAACAGTTTTCAACATTAACACAAAAGAACACATTGACAAGTCCAAGGAGATTGTAAAATTTGGGGGCAAGTTATCAAGAATAATGGTCAAAAGAGATGACCGCATGACTATCACACGATAGTAACTACAGTCACAAGCTCCTCGTAAATTGACTTCCCCCACTTCTATATTTTGGATATTGATATCCATTGCAGAATTGATGTCATACAATTTGTACAATTGATGTTCACTGAATCGCAGGCCGTCTCAGTGATCCGCCGTAAAACAGTGATTCTGTCCTAATTCCCTTGCATATCAATGGTGGAGTTCCCTTTAAAATCTTAAATGATTCCCTTTGAGCTAAATTAAAATTATCACTGTTTACCTTACACCCGCAATGATCACATACGTGCAGCTTTTCTCTAGTGTGGATTACTATTTACTATATTTTAATTATTTTATCTCACAGCTCTTAAGATGATCTAAATGTGCTGAAGTGCTCTAATCTTTCTAACATGACTGTTCTTCAGCATCATGAATGAAAGAAGAATAATCACCAACCTGTTAGTTCTTCAGTATCTTTAGTGTGTCTGATTCTGCAGGGCTCTGGATCTCTCATCTTCTCTCTGTCCTCTTTAAGAAACTCAGTGTCTGCAGATCTCAGCTCTTCCTGATGCTCTGATGCTCCTCTACACTTGTAAACTGATGGGAATACTCCAGCATTTATTGCTGAACGGCAGTGGGCGGAGCTTCACTAGTGATGTGATTGTAGTGGGAGGAGCTTCACTAGTGATGTGATTGCAGTGAGAGGAGCTTCACTAGTGATGTGATTGCAGTGGGAGGAGCTCCACTAGTGATGTGACTGCAGTGAGAGGAGCTTCACTAGTGATGTGATTGCAGTGGGAGGAGCTCCACTAGTGATGTGACTGCAGTGAGAGGAGCTTCACTAGTGATGTGATTGCAGTGGGAGGAGCTCCACTAGTGATGTGACTGCAGTGAGAGGAGCTTCACTAGTGATGTGATTGCAGTGGGAGGAGCTCCACTAGTGATGTGACTGCAGTGAGAGGAGCTTCACTAGTGATGTGATTGCAGTGGGAGGAGCTCCACTAGTGATGTGACTGCAGTGAGAGGAGCTTCACTAGTGATGTGATTGCAGTGGGAGGAGCTCCACTAGTGATGTGACTGCAGTGAGAGGAGCTTCACTAGTGATGTGATTGCAGTGGGAGGAGCTCCACTAGTGATGTGACTGCAGTGAGAGGAGCTTCACTAGTGATGTGATTGCAGTGGGAGGAGCTCCACTAGTGATGTGACTGCAGTGAGAGGAGCTTCACTAGTGATGTGATTGCAGTGGGAGGAGCTCCACTAGTGATGTGACTGCAGTGAGAGGAGCTTCACTAGTGATGTGATTGCAGTGGGAGGAGCTCCACTAGTGATGTGACTGCAGTGAGAGGAGCTTCACTAGTGATGTGATTGCAGTGGGAGGAGCTCCACTAGTGATGTGACTGCAGTGAGAGGAGCTTCACTAGTGATGTGATTGCAGTGGGAGGAGCTCCACTAGTGATGTGACTGCAGTGAGAGGAGCTTCACTAGTGATGTGATTGCAGTGGGAGGAGCTCCACTAGTGATGTGACTGCAGTGAGAGGAGCTTCACTAGTGATGTGATTGCAGTGGGAGGAGCTCCACTAGTGATGTGACTGCAGTGAGAGGAGCTTCACTAGTGATGTGATTGCAGTGGGAGGAGCTCCACTAGTGATGTGACTGCAGTGAGAGGAGCTTCACTAGTGATGTGATTGCAGTGGGAGGAGCTCCACTAGTGATGTGACTGCAGTGGGAGGAGCTTCACTAGTGATGTGATTGCAGTGGGAGGAGCTGATCTGCCAAAATCAGCATAACAGATTTATTCATGTTACAATGAAACAATTTATGTATTCTGACCTGTACTTATTAAAATATCTAAAAGAATAAGAATTCATACTAAATTTCATTATATTTAAAACAATTGTGTAAAACCTAGTGGTTTGAAGAATAGTGGCAAGTGTAAAGATTTAAAATGACTGAGTATTGTGGGGCTACACTATATAGGATCCTTAAATATAGTCTTTGAATATGTCATCAAATGATTTTTGTTCTAGAATATGCCTGATTTTTCTTTCTATATAAACCCCTTTTTGTCTTTGACTCATATACTAATTGACACGTTTAAGCATTTATATCTTTCTGTCTATCGTCAAACAACTGATGCTAATTCACACATTTGTATTTCTAATTCTAACATTATTCTGTTTCTTCATTAAAATAACAGCAGATACAGCAGGACTCAAATCCTGCAGTGCCAGACGTGTCCCCCTGCTTAAGCCAGTACATGTCCAGGCCCGTCTGAAGTTTGCTAGAGAGCATTTGGATGATCCAGAAGAGGATTGGGAGAATGTCATATGGTCAGATGAAACCAAAATAGAACTTTTTGGTAAAAACTCAACTTGTCGTGTTTGGAGGAGAAAGAATGCTGAGTTGCATCCAAAGAACACCATACCTACTGTGAAGCATGGGGGTGGAAACATCATGCTTTGGGGCTGTTTTTCTGCAAAGGGACCAGGACGACTGATCCGTGTAAACGAAAGAATGAATGGGGCCATGTATCGTGAGATTTTGAGTGAAAACCTCCTTCCATCAGCAAGGGCATTGAAGATGAAACGTGGCTGGGTCTTTCAGCATGACAATGATCCCAAACACACCGCCCGGGCAACGAAGGAGTGGCTTCGTAAGAAGCATTTCAAGGTCCTGGAGTGGCCTAGCCAGTCTCCAGATCTCAACCCCATAGAAAATCTTTGGAGGGAGTTGAAAATCCGTGTTGCCCAGCGACAGCCCCAAAACATTACTGCTCTAGAGGAGATCTGCATGGAGGAATGGGCCAAAATACCAGCAACAGTGTGTGAAAACCTTGTGAAGACTTACAGAAAACGTTTGACCTCTGTCATTGCCAACAAAGGGTATATAACAAAGTATTGAGATGAAATTTTGTTATTGACCAAATACTTATTTTCCACCATAATTTGCAAATAAATTCTTTAAAAATCCTACAATGTGATTTTCTGGATTTTTTTTTCTCATTTTGTCTCTCATAGTTGAGGTATACCTATGATGAAAATTACAGGCCTCTCTCATCTTTTTAAGTGGGAGAACTTGCACAATTGGTGGCTGACTAAATACTTTTTTTCCCCACTGTATGTAGAAACAGAAAAAACATTTGAAAGCATAAACTCAGAGATAAATGCACATTTGTAACAGATACACCAATGAAATGAGCTTTAAGTGTCCATTTACAGGAGATCAGAAGACATCAGCGTAACAAACGAGGTGAAAACTGGAGCTATTGAGATGAAATAAAGAGTGTTTTCAGCAGCTCTGTTAATATTGATGAGCCTCAGATCAACACTCATTCAACAAGACATTCATCAGCAGATCGTCTCACTTTATTCTGAGTGCTTGCTGTTAGAAACACATCATGTGAGTCAGGATAAATGATAAAAGCCTATATAACCACTCTACTGAAAGACAATACTGTTATTTCTCACAATATGACATGAATAAAACATCAATAATACAAAAGCAAACAATGACACTCATCTTCATCAACCACTACAGCTAAATAAATACAGCAGTCCATATGAATCTAAATATAGTCTGATTTTATAACTACATTCATTCCAATAATAACATTAGACAAAAAAAGACACTGATCATAAAACCTTTTAAAATAAAGAGCAGCACAAAGCAATATTTCATGTGTACTCATATGTATCTATATTAACATCACATGGCTCATAGGCTCAATGTAAAGTATTCAGCAGAGTCTGTTCCAGTCTGTGAGGGCAGGTGGACACCAAAATATTCCCCAAAACACAGACCTCTATATAAACTGAATAAATAATAAACCTTAAATGTCTTCAGCATTCTGCAACAAATAGTTTTTGGATTATCTTGACAATTTTAAGTACGCAGGGTATATTAAAATTCATCGCAAGCTTCGGCAGGCACGTAAAATGATACTAAGTGGGGCAGTCGAGCGCAACAGTGCCTCACAAACTTTACAATGTAAACCTGTGGTGAAAAGGGGAACTGCAGCACGCTCTAATTGAGAGCCATTTGGGTAGTTTTGAGGTTGCCCCACTTATTTCCACGTTACCTTCTCTCGCTCCAGACCAGTCAGCTTCAGCTATATGTGTCTGCATCAGGTCAGTAAGTAGCTAGCATGTCTGTTTATTCTACCTGGAGTAGTGTTTTAAATGAATGAAAGTGTTAATCCTGAAGTTTAAACGTGCTCACGTACAAAGCCTTTTTGTAGTTCTGCTGTTTTTGTTTATATTCGTTTTAAGATGAGAAATGATATTGGTTTCCTCACTTAAATTCCTCTACATCTTGTAACATTCTAAATCAACATTCGGAGACAATATTATATATCTGGTATTAGTATCTGAAATTGATTCGGATATACGAATGTGTTAACTCAACATTGTTACAGACATTATATCCATCAGATCTGTATAAAGCAATGCACTTTCATTTATTTATTCAATAAATGAATAAAATGTAATTTATGAACATAATCCTCATTTATTGTGTAATTAGCTTTTCTAAACATCAAGATATACAGCAGGGGGAAAAAAGTTATGGAGCAGCATCTTCATGGTGCTGTTGGTCTGTTTGCCGCTAAAGAGGGGGCAGAGGCAACAACTGGAGCATAAAGGTAACCATGGTGCTGATGGTGTGAGCTGTAACGTGGTGGCAGTGGTGCAACAAATGGAGTCTGTCTCATTAGTTCAAATCGTCTCAGTACAAATACCTCTGTCGCTGAATTTGTAAGTTTTTCAATGTTTGATGTCAGTCTGCCACTGTTCTCTGAAAACTCTCTGTTTGCAGCCTCCATCCTCTCAAATGTCTGCCTCCTTAGCTTGAGATCTTCGACGTTTCAAAGAGCCAGAAAGTAAATACACGTCAGGTGGAAATGACGCAGGTCGGAGCTTCTTACATTTTACTCATGCGCAGTACAGGGGTGTACACGTTTCAGTGTGGATGAGCAACTTTTGAAAAATGGTTGAAAATGATAGTGTGGACGTGGAGCGTTTTTAGATGAAAACGCTGTTTTCAAATTGATCCGGATTAGTGTAGACCGAGGTAGCCTGAGGGGGCACTAGATCTTTGACGGGGGAGCTGGGCAGTTACTAATAATAGCCTAGTAAATATGAACAAAATAGGTTATTTATTTATATGAATAATAAAACGAATATAAGGAAAACTTGTCCACTCGATTTTTTTATATTTTATTAGGCTACATGATTATTTGACTGATCACAATTGAATTACATTTTTTCATTGTATGAAATTACAGAGATCAATCAGTTCCCAAAGATTTGTTTTGCATAAGCCTAGACATTCACTGAACAAGCATTTCACACCAAGTGTTTATGCGGAGTCTGGAAGCTAAATTATTAGCATGCAGTCTGGCTTTTTTTCTGCAAAATGAGCTTAAAATGTGCTGTTAGTTTTGGTCATACAGATAAGACAAATAGGCTACATCATTTGCTTTTATTTGTGCACACAGTAAACTCACAATAACGTATTATGCTTTTGTAAAATAGAGAAAATAAACAGGATGCGTTTTCTGCCGTCCCGGTCTCGGTGAACTGATGCGTTACAAGAATCGGCTACTTGTCTCACAGACATAAGAAATAAATCTATAGAAAGCTTGAAATATCTACTATTAGCCCCTTAGCTGTCAAAGATCGGCGAAAGCCCCAGATTTGCCACAGATTGCCAGGCGAAGGAGCTTGAAGGAGTTTTTTATTTTTTTAAATAAATCCACTTGAGAAAAACCAGGAGACAACAACCTCTTTCCATGACGAAGACAGGACCAACAAACTGAGGAAAGGCAGGGCTAAATACTAAACCAAACGATGGACTAGTAAGATAATTAATGAACACAGGTGGATACTAATGAACTAATCAAGCAACAAAGGAAAACTAGGTACATATGACAAGATTATTGTTGTTTCACTTTAACAGCAGGTTAAAACATCACACTCTTACTTGATCTGGACAAACTGTGCATCAGTAGAAAGATTAAAGACTCCAGCTTCGATATTTGACCACAGTTTTGATAAAACATTGTTGCAGTGACAGTAATTTAGTAATTTATGTCAGGAGTGCAAAATAATAAATCTGTATGTGTCATTTTTAGAATAGAAATTCAACACACATTCGTATTCAGCAGCGGTTTATTTGTGTTCATATAGAGTCATGGAGCAGGGTTAATATGGGTTATAGTCCAAAGATGCATATACATGGAGATATATAGATATATTTACTCATGTGTAGCGAATCAGCTCATGGGGAAATATTAATAATTAATCATTACTAGTTATAATTAATTATGAATATTTTAGATCCGCTGTAGATATTTAGCTGACCTCTCAGGGTCAACTGTCTTGTCAATTCTAAGAACATTAATTTCCTGGTTAAGGGAAATAACTTCCTTACTGTACAATTCTACACAGAGCCTGTAGCATAAATCTGCATGATTAAGTGACTTCCTGGAGTATTGCAGCTCACATTTTCATCTTAGAATACCACCGACTCTTGGGCGGGTCCCTAGTGTGGGGCTTTTAATGTCTCGGAAGATTCCCGCCTCTCAAAATGGGCTTGTCCAGTGAGAAAGGCTGACGTCCCAAGTGGGAGTTTTGAGATACTGGGTTTTTATGACCCATTGTGCGAGGGCATGGTACTTTGCAAATGGAACTTGAATCGAAATTACTAAAGATTCTCAGGACACTAATATATTGCCTATGTACCAACATATAATATACACGCTCGTTTAGATCATCAGAAGGCGAATTCATAGATACTAAACATGGTGAACATGAGTGTTTCCATCATAAGCCTGCATAAAACAGTATAAAATCTCAAAGACAACATACACCATGATCTGAAGGATATGTGTGTTCATTCAAAGAAAGGTCTTCCTATGAATGAATTAGTAGAAAAGTCCATTTCTACTGTGCATTTGCCTCTTGCTATGAAACATGCAGTGATTTTCCCTGCTCACATTCCATTAGGTCGTAAATGTATCTGGTGTCAGGGTTGCCATGGTAACCAGGGGGGGCCTGGTGTCGTTGCAGACATCCTGGCATCCAGTTTATTGGGTGAGGGGACTGTGACGATTTGTTAATCTAATGAATAACTGATTTGTTAAATCAAATGAAAAATTGTGTGTTTGATTGGTCCAGACGCAACACGTTTACTTCATAATTCTTCAGACATAATCATCATTTCTATTCATTTTCCACTGATTTACGCAATCTGATGATAATAGGGTATATGTCGAACATCACCTGACCAAACCCAGTTAAACTAGATAGCTGTTTTTATTGTTGACGGTTTATTTTTTATTAAATTTTTATATCTAAATGTGAAAAGAATAAAAAAAAAACATATGTGATGGACACTGGTTATGATCATCTTGAGTAAAACTGCTTCATATTTAACGAAGCATATGCAAAACGCTTGAACCGGAAGCGACGAGGCCCGGTTAACAGAATACGGAAGTCTGTTGCGCATAACCCCTATTAGCCGCTCCCTGGGCTGTCTCTGTGTGCTTACTCTTCCGTGCTCGCGCTGTGACTCAGACAAACTCTGATTCGTCCGTCGCCTTGTCGATCTTACTGCGTCTCATAACAAGCCTTCTATATATTTTTAGCCTTCTATAAAAACACACATGACATGGTCTTAGAAAGTGTTTCATAAAATTCAGTTTTAGAGATTATGTCCTGAAATTTGAAATGAAGCATTAGTAGACTCGTGGCTTTAGCTTCATTGTGTTTCTAAAAGCATATACCACAGCAACATATTTTTTTATACATTAAAAAAAAAATATATATTTAATATTTGTATTTTTGTTTTCATTTTTGAGCTTATATATCTTTATTATCATAACAGTCCGAATAATTCTGAACGTGATGTGATGGCCGACAAGGCTGCAGCGCCCCCGAAGGTGGCTGACGAAGCTGCAGTGCCACCCTCTTGGAAACGGAGGAGGAGGAGGAGGAAGAAGGCTTCTTCCGTCCTTCAAGGCCGGGAGGCCTTCCTAGAGCCTGGTGCCCTGCCGGCTCCGCCCAAGCTCAGGCTCTATGCCCTGCCGGCTCCGCCCAAGCTCAGGCTCTATGCCCTGCCGGCTCCGCCCAAGCTC
>NW_015507750.1:0-4407 GCF_001515645.1 Sinocyclocheilus grahami | reverse complement strand
ATCCCCGGGCCCTCTTCCCCTACCCGGGCCTGGCCCACCATCCCTCCCCCTGATCCACCTCCGTTCCGCCTCCCTCCGGGATTTATTTTGGTGGAGTGTCTGGAATCCGCTCCTTAAGGGAGGGGTTCTGTCAGTCTTCAGCGGGTGTGCCCAGAATGGTCACCAGATGACACTAGGTGCGTTCGACTTTATGCGGCACCGCAGAAACCGATCAGCGGCTGACTTGAAGCAGTGCATGCCGGTTAGAAATTTTGTCCGACTTGAACAGGCCCAGATGCCACGTCACTGTCACGTGTGGCATCAAAGTACCGCGATAGCGTTTCGAGAGCAGCCGGCTGACTCAGCTGGCACAGCTTTTTCAGAGCGACTGCAGGAGCACTGATGACGACACAGCTGTTTCACAATTGGCCAGATTCACCGCATGACAACTATCACCTGTGTTTCGGGTTTATTCTAACCTTTTCAATTCTAATAATAGCCACAAATCTGTGTTTTTAGAACAGCAAAAGCTTTTATACTGTAGTCGAATTGTTATATTGAGTCACGTTTATCTTAAAACACTGATGAAAGCATATATTCCCCCACTTTATTATATTTAATAGTATATATTTACGTTGAACTTTATTCTTGAACAGATGGCGTTGTATTAAGCAGTATATAATCAGTATATCTGTTGCTCATGAAAACGTTTCTGAAACGTCTGTATATTTGACAAATATTGCATTTAATTCACTTCATCTGTGATAGAGTATGCAAACTAACGTCACTAACGGGAGCAGAAATGTCCGGCTTGATGGCTCCGTTTTCAACACCGCCCCCGACTGCAAGCGGCTGCTCTCGTTGACTACCGTCTGTAGCCGTGCTTCAAGTCGAACGCACCTAATGTTTTCTGTGAGAACATGGCTTGGGTTGTGTTTGTTTGGTGCCATGTGCTCTCTCCTGTCTATTGTTTTGCCCCGCCCATCTTGTTACCTCATTATTGTTTAAGTTGCTCCACCTGTGTCTCCCTCGCTAGCCTCCTCATTTGATTTCCTACTTATTCTCATGTTGTCTGTAATCCTGTGCTGATCCGTCGTTTTTCATTGTATGTGTGTTATGTCTGCATGTAGTGCAGTTCCTAGTCTGCCTGTCTGTTTTTCCCTCTCTGGGTTGTTTTAGTTTGTTTTTGTTTAATTTTATTAATAAAGAAAGAACCATTCATCCTGCACTTGAGTCCTCGCTTCATCTCTCCACACGCACCGTGACAGTTTCAAGATGAATGCGCTAAAGTAACCCGTCTCTCTGAGAGCGGTTTGGAAGAGAGGGGCGGGGTCAGCAGAGCTTGTAGGGAGGCCAACCAGTTGGAGTGGAAAAAGGGAATAAGACGAATGGCCCAGTCGCCCCTTGCCCACTGATACACCTCTGCAAGTCTTTAAAAAGTTGTAAGGTAGTGTTCAATATCATCACTATCCTCCAGCTTGGCTATTCGAGGTTCATGGTCTATCACCCGCTTTGCAGCTCCTTCCGAAGCTCCATTTCTTGTCCGCTCCATGTCTAGCTGCATTTGGGTGACCTGGTGGCTGAGGACCTTGTAATTTTGTTCGCGGCGAAAAGCCTCCCTCTCCTGCCTTTCATCCCAGTCCTTTTGATACTGCATGAATGACTGAAAGATTTGTGCCAGCGCTGTGATGGCAGCATCTCCCCCAGTGGCTGGGATTTCCGCAGGGAGCAATCTCTCCTTGACAACACCTCCAACCGCACCTTGGTCCATTACTGCATCTGTACCCTCTACAGGCTGACCCCTCGTTTTAGGTGGCATGTCAGCAGGGCATTACCTTATGCAGGCTCGTCACTCACTGGTGGGAGGATCCCACTTCTGACACCATATGTAGGGAGGCCAACCAGTTGGAGTGGAAAAAGGAAATGACGTGCTGTACAAAAAGTTGATGCAAAATACAAAAATGGTGTTTTATTGGAAGGTGCTAAAATATTTACAGTGCAGGAGAAAACAAAAAAAAACTAAAACTGTAAAAAAGAAAAGAAAACGGCAACAACGTGCTAATTTTGGCTAAACCAGATGGCCCAACCCTGCTCAGTATTAGAGTTCACAATCAGACTGAAATCCTTTCAGCCATCACGCCTATTTATAGGCTGAAGCCCCACCTATAGAGCCTACCAACTATGTACAAACGTTTTAGGTTGTAATGATCAAATTAAAAAATATAAACACCCAACACAACACTAAAACCTTCCAAATAGGTAAAACAACAACCATTAACAGGGGAAGAGTTTGACAGGGTAAAAAAGGTGTTTTTTACACTACCATTGAGAAATTTTAACCAAACTATGATACAGACTTTTCATTAAGACCCTAAAGAATCATATCAACTTGTGGAAAATGGGCATCCTATGACCCCTTTAACATTGTCATGTACATTACCATGCCAATCCCTCCTAGAGTTGTCATGACAGAACTATATTTTTGTACTTGTGATCACAGGTGACAATTGCATCAGAGGGGGAACAGTTTTCGGTTCCTCCTTATACTGCAGGGACAACTCTGCATTCTTATGCCAAAGACTTGCAGCAGTGTGTTGCCTCCTGTCCCCAGCTAAATAAGAAAATTGAGAACCTGAAGAAAGAACACAAGCTCTTACCTGTGAAAAATAAATGTAGGTGTTGAAGTAATTAATTTAAATCAATGTTTTTTCCCACTCTGTTTAATTTGACTTTTTTTTCCTTCTTTTTACAGTTTGTACAGCATTGTTGTTATTTCAAAATTGATACTGTTTATTGTTCCGTTTACAAAATAAATTTATTGTATTTACCCTGTAACTACACAGAACAAGGGAGGAACAAGCAGCACTTTAATTTACAGCCCGCAGATGTTGTATTTACCCTGTAACTACACGGAACGAGGGGGGAACAAAGCACCACTTAATTTACAGCCCGCAAATGGTTTATTTACCCTGTAACTACATGGATCAAGCAAGGAACAAGCACCACTTTAATTTACAGCCCACAACTGTTGTATTTACCCTGTAACTACATGGAACAAGGGAGGAACAAACACCACTTTAATTTACAGCCCGCAAATGTTGTATTTACCCTGTAACTACATGGAACAAGGGGGGGATAAGTTGGACTTAAACACAGAACAAGTATATATTTGGACATCAATTACAGAGAAAAATATTGCAGTAGTTTTAATTTATTTGTTTGATGACCAAATTAAACTCTCTACTTTTTTTTTGCTATAAAAACATCACAGTATACATCCAATGAAATACAAGTGTTGTATCATGTATTTTTTTCGGCGAACAGCTGGAAAGAGCTAAGCTTGCTTTAAGCTGCATTGAACGTTGATGGTATATCATTGCAAGTTATTTGGTGATAGTGGTGTTGAGAAGTTGCTGGTGTGAAGTAGCTGAGATCGACGAATAAGCTTTCAGAAGGCAAGTAGACTCATGAATTATAAATCATAACACGAAATTCATTAACTTATTTCACTAGATGTACCGCATGGTTAAGAAATACCTAGGCCTGTAATAAAATAGGCTACCAATATAAAATTATGAAAAGTATATTGTCTTTTCTAAATCACTCCTAAACATAAGATTGTTGTTTAGGTCATACATTTCATACCACGTAATATTAGAATAGGTACCCCTTCATTTTAAAATACTTACAGTATAAATGATTTGTAATTTCACAGGTTTATCCCTTTATTCCCCAAACGTCGCATATTATTCCCCTATACCTACACGGAGGTACTCAATAGGTACACTATAATTACAAAAAAGTTACGCTGTAACTTCAGTTTACTTACGCAGTTCTTTGCAGGTTGTAATCTAAAGCGTTACCAATCTTTTTCTACAAGAAACTGAAAGCAAGAGTAGCTTCTACTGAAAAACTTTATTTTTTCCATTACATCACTTTGATTATGAATCTCAGCAGTGGTGGAAACATCACATCTGCTGCTGATATGAGGAGCTCATGCAGTGATCTGGATTATGAATGTTTATTTGTGCAGCTCTTGTTCTTGTTCACAGAGGCGTAAAGTTCACCCAGCGGCTCATTTTCTGTTCATGTGATGGCAGCGTAAGTCACTGAATCATCATGATCCTGAAAGAACAGCACAGAGTTTCTCCGTCAGTGTTTGAACCACAGCCACATGTTGATAAAGCTTCATTTATCTGAGCTTCAGATTCAGAACTACATCAGCAGTGTATAGATGAGAGAAGCTGCGGTGCTTTTCTCTGAATAGGACCGAACAGCAGTCAGTGATGAAGAACGAGGGAATGAGCTGCTATCTACTCAC
Organism: Sinocyclocheilus grahami; assembly: GCF_001515645.1. Taxonomy (NCBI): domain Eukaryota; kingdom Metazoa; phylum Chordata; class Actinopteri; order Cypriniformes; family Cyprinidae; genus Sinocyclocheilus; species Sinocyclocheilus grahami. The sequence continues at coordinate 107 of NW_015507750.1, read as the reverse complement.
TTTGAGTGATTTTACTGGTTTTTTACTGGAAGAAGAGACTTCAGAGTAAGTCACATCATCCATCTGCTCCTAAACATCAGTGCAAATGTTTAACATACAGCACAGAC
>NW_015507749.1:64367-64685 GCF_001515645.1 Sinocyclocheilus grahami | reverse complement strand
AATGCTGTACTTATTCAAACAACAAGATCTTTATTTACCCTTACAGACCTAGTTCAGCTGCTGTGGAACTTCAGTTCATTCAGTCAATATAGACGGGGTGGATTTATGAGGTTTACTGACAGCTCGAGAGGATCCAACAAGATTTAGTCACAAGCTCTTTTTAATACCTTTCATTAGCTAAATATTTGTAAAGCAGACAGACAGATGTAAAGGGTGACCAATATCATTGATTTATTGAAGAAAAAAAAAAACACCATCACCAAAAAAAGGGCACTTCGGAGTGTAAGGGCAAAAAGGGCATGTGCTCTGCACAGGTTG
>NW_015507749.1:63814-64247 GCF_001515645.1 Sinocyclocheilus grahami | reverse complement strand
TTCAGTTTAGTTTTTATTAGTTTCATTAATATTGTTGTTAGTTTTAGTTTTGTTTTTATTTAGATTTTATATAGTTTAGTTTCAGATCATTTCCAGAGCGCAGGCCAAAGAAAGACTTAGGCATAAAAGGCAATAAGGCATAATTTAGCCTTAGTGATGCAATGTCTAGTGACACAAAATTAACGCATACTGAGATTGATTAAATGGTAAAAGTATACAAATATATGCCAAAATGAATCAGTCAAGCCTTTTTACTAAATAAATCTACACAAGTTGTGCTTAATGTCATCTAATGATGTGTATTGAGATATTTAATATGACAATAAATGTAGCCTAATTTGGTTATGAGAGTTGTCTTTTTTCTTTTTTAACAATCATACTATATTGTAACTGTCGTGTCTTGCTCACTTTTCCGTGAACAACTGCGCATAAA
>NW_015507749.1:63189-63664 GCF_001515645.1 Sinocyclocheilus grahami | reverse complement strand
AAAGCCTGGCAGAGTGATCACAAGATGCTATGCTAAAGTTTTGTATTGTTTTCAGAAAGGATGCACGTTCTCATCTTTTTTTCTGTTAATTATTACTTTGCGCTGCGTGCCTGTTTTTCTTCAAAGCACCAACTTAGAATGCCTAATTTTGGTTTGATTGCTTGTGTTACATGAGAAAATAAATAATCTTGCTTACCTGATGTAATAGATTTAATGCGGGTGCGGTTCGGGTCGCGACTCGCGGTCTTTACGTCAAACGGGTCTGGTCTGGTACAGAATTAAATTAGTGCTGGTGTTGGATAATGGGTCGAGTGTTCTGTTAAGTACTGATGGTGCACGTTTACCAAACAGGACCCGTGCAGGACTCTGCTTTAAACTGCTTTGCGTCTCTCCGTCAGATAACCTCACGTGCGCGATGCGTCATTTAAGTGTATTTCCCTAAACCGCCGGCGCCACACAGCTCATATATTTTTCC
>NW_015507749.1:55303-62858 GCF_001515645.1 Sinocyclocheilus grahami | reverse complement strand
GCTGCGCATAAATCATAACTGGGACTAATGAAATTCAATAATAACGGCAATCGCATTTAACAGTAGGCTAAAGGCTCATATTTGAATATGTTCTTTTAATTTATTAAGAATATAAGCGTGTTTACGATGTGATTTAGCCTATGCACATTTGTCCGAAAGCCTGGCAGAGTGATCACAAGATGCTATAGATTTAATGCGGGTGCGGTTCGGGTCGCGACTCGCGGTCTTTACGTCAAACGGGTCTGGTCTGGTACAGAATTAAATTAGTGCTGGTGTTGGATAATGGGTCGAGTGTTCTGTTAAGTACTGATGGTGCACGTTTACCAAACAGGACCCGTGCAGGACTCTGCTTTAAACTGCTTTGCGTCTCTCCGTCAGATAACCTCACGTGCGCGATGCGTCATTTAAGTGTATTTCCCTAAACCGCCGGCGCCACACAGCTCATATATTTTTCCGCCTAGGGGTGAGAACGTAATGATTACTAAAACGATTATTTATTTTTGATAATTATTATTTTATTTCAGTTAGTTTTTCAATAACTGTTGTTAGTTTCGTTTCGTTTTAGTTATTGAATTATTTTGCCATTTTTATTTTATTTCAGTTTACAAATTTTTTTTTTCATCAATCGTTTTCGTCTTAGTTTTAGTTTTAGTTTACGAAAATAACCTTGCTAGGGACTCCAAGTGACGAAGCAGCGTGTCTTTTTTGTGCGAATATCTGCATTTTTATTGAACACATGTTTATCAAACAAACAATTTTGGGACAGCTTGCGGCGCTTGGGGGCAGGGCTGCTCTTGCACTCCTCCCTCCTCTCCGGGCTGTCAGGACGACGGCTTAGCAACTGGAGGCAGGCAGGAGTCGAGGCACGGGCTCCTCCGCTGGCCGTGGCGTTTCCTCCCGGGACCCCACGCCTTCCTCTGAACATCCGGCTCCTGGTGAGGAGCAGTAACGTTAGCCGTCACCGCCACAGTCGCTGGCCTGGGGTTATCCCTCGTCAGCACCTGGGAAGAGCCAGGTGCCGACGAGGATCTGGATCTCGCCGTCTGCTGCTGGAAAGTCCTGTGACTCCCTCCGGCCTTTTTGGTGACGCCGTAGAGTCCATTACTGAGCGCTTCGCGGAGGCTCAAAAGCGCGCCAAAGCCATGAGTCACGTGATGCCGAGGCGCGCTTTTGAGCGCTCAGTAATGGACTCCACGGCGTCGAGCTGCTGGATCAGCACGACTACTGCGTCGCCAGGACGACCATAAAACCCATGGCCTTACCCACAGCCTGGGCTGCTCGCTTCATCGCCCTCGGCGCGAAGTCCATCGCCGCGCGCAGATCCTTAATGGCCTCTGCCGTGAGGGCTCCACCCTCCGCTGCCTGCAGGAGCTTCGCCTGAAAAACCTGCAACACTGCCATGGCGTGCAGCGCGGAAGCCGCCTTGCCATCAGATGCATATGCTTTATTGGCAAGGTGGGCAGTGGTCCTGCACGGCTTTGAGGGGAGGCTGATGTCTGAGCCTAGGGTCTTGGCTGCTGCAGGACACAGGTGCGTAGCGAAGGTCTCCTCAACTGGGGAAGAGCGCATGTACCCGTGGGCCTCCGCCCCATCTACGTGGGAAAAAATGGCCTGTGTGGCTGAGTGGACGCGTGCTGATTGGGGCGCAGACCATGTTTTCACCAGCTGCTCCTTTGAAAATGGAAAGGGTGACCTCTGATGGCTAGCAGACGGAAGTTCATGTACCGGATACGTAACACCATTACAGAGGACCACTTATCTAGTCGTGGTGTGGGAGTCAACTACGATGCAGGCACGTTTGTCCCCTGCTCGGATCGAGTCGATCCTCACGGCAGTCGAGAGAGTGAGAGAAGGCCAGTCAAGTAGTTTCAGAAACTGCTGGGTCTGATGGCAGCTGCGCCCAACGTGATACCTCTTGGCCTGCTATACATGAGACCCCTACAGTGGTGGCTCAAGACCAAGGGGTTCTCCCTGAGGGGAAACCCGCTTTGCATGCTCAAGGTCACGCAGAGGTGCCTACGTGCCTTAGATATGTGGACAACGTCGGCACAATGGGGGGGCCTGAGGGGGCCCGGCCCGGCTACCTTGGTCACTGTGCCCCCTCACCTCTGGTGCCGTCTCAGTAGTGGGCGCCCTGATTTTAGTCGGTGAGGAAAGGTACTGCCCTGGGAAGGTCTCCCAGGCTGTTAAATACACAGATTAAAAGCTAAATGTTTTCATTTCGGTGCGTTCTTAGCAAAAAAAAAATATTTTTTTGTTCAGGTTATGCAGAGCGAAATAAGGGGCCTTTACTGTATGACCAAAAATGACTGAGTAGTCTATTTTATGTTTCAGCTGTTTGATCGCGCCGGTGCCTCACTAAGCTACTGCATTCATTGGAAACAGCGCAGCCGTTCACCGTGCCGTTCGGCGTGAGACCCGGCCCACTGTGGCATATTTTTGCTCATTATGATATTTTTCCGTCGATACTGCGTGAACTATAAAGCCTATTTTACCTAATAAGGCTACGCGCGTGAACTACTAAGCCTATTTTACCTAATAAGGCTAATAGTTTAGCTTCAGCTACATCGCGAACATGGACACATTTGGATTTGTGCCTGAGAGAGGTAAGCCCAACTTTACCTTACGTTTCTTTATAAATTAATTTGTTTTGGCATGTTTATTGCTAAGCATATATTATTATATACTGCAATTATATTTATCCATTAGAATTATATATTTTTACATTCTTATTCTGTTCTGATACGGTTACATTTAAAGAATTTGTTGTAAAGTAATGGGAACTAAAATATTCTATAGTGTTCATAATGTTGGTACATTATAACATTATTAGGCCTGCCTGCCGTTATTATTTCTGAAAATGCAACTTATACAAGACATATCTTTTTTTATTCTGGCAAAATCATTCTCCATTTTGCCAGACTTCACTGAAATCTAGACTTGACCTTAACCGAGCACATTTGACTCCGGCCATTCCAGAGTGTGAAGTCAGCATGGCATTTTGTTGCTGCTGTTCTGCAGCAGTGAAAACTTTTTTTTATGTACGATGGATAATTAAAACAAAAATCAGGCGTGTGTATTTATAACATCAATTACTAGGCCTACATTTTTTTTCCAGAAATGGAAGTAACTTAAAATGTTTCTCTGATCGCCATCTCACTATAAAGACTAATTTCTTCTGGCGATATCTTCTCTAAAGAGAGTTTGGGGTCTGCAGGCCCTCTCAGTGGCCCCTTCTTATCTTGACTTTGGGCCCGGCATGGCCAAAGTGTTTCTGTACCCTCAAGAGGGGTACGTCCCTAAAGTCCCCTCATCGGCACCACGGCCTGTCGTACTCCAGGCCTTCTGTCCTCCTCCCTTCCGGGAGCCAGACCAGCAGAAGCTTAATTGTATGTGTCCAGTCCACAGAGCTGCCCTGTGGAGACGTGCGGACCAATTGCTTGTTTGCTATGGTCCCCCTAAGAGAGGTCTTCCAATTACTAAAAAGACCCTCAGTCGGTGGATAGTGGATGCCATATCCAGTGCTTATGAGTTCTCTGATCTCCCCTCGCCGTTAGGGGTCAAGGCTCACTAAACCAGAAGTATGGCAGCCTCCAAGGCCTTTTTAGCAGGTGACTCCATGCAGGACATCTGCGACACAGCGGGTTGGTCCATGACCATTACTTTCGCCAGGTTCTACGGCCTAGACATGCGAGCCAGTCTTCTGTTCTCTCGCCCTAACTACACACACGGGGCAGGGATTTGAAAGTCTGGCGGCGTGGGCATTCTCGTTCCCAAAGCACTTCGACACAGCTTGAGTTCCTGAAGGGGAATGTCTCCAGGTTAGGTATGTAACCATGGTTCCCCGAAGGGAACGAGACGCTGCGTCTCAGTGCCATACTTCCAGCATCCCTGCCAGTGCTTGCTTCATTCCTAGAAGCTGACGCTGGTTCCACTGCACGTGCTTTTAAGCTTCCTGGTCGATGACGTCACCTGCTTATGACGTCTCACCCTTCCATTGGACTGATTACACATGTGATTCAGAGCGTGGTCACGCTGAAGGCATTCCCAAAGCGCTTCGACGCAGCGTCTCGTTCCCTTCGGGGAACCATGGTTACATTGAAGTGCAACAACAGAAACATTTTAAATTAAATGTTTTAGAAAATGAAGATACACACGAACAGTGAAACATCTTAATATATACATTTTCCTAACTTCTGAGTATGTTAAACTTATAAAAATATACTTTTCTGTCATAAAAGAAAATTTTTGTCAAAAAAGTAAAAAAAAAAAACTGTACATTTTCAGCTAAACATAAACAAATATATTTACACAAATCCTGAATTCACCATTGTAGGATGAAAAGCATGATTTATTTGAGCATACATAACTTATCCAAAATCCTTCAGCAGTCAAAGCACAATTATATGGATCACCCCATGGAACTCCATCACCCCAAGCATTGTACTTTGCAAGTGTATCTTCTCCATTAGACCAAACCCATCATTTATGTGTCCCCTTCTTTAGTCAAATCCACACTGATCCGTTGTATCCACTATATTTACCAGCCTGTTCACATCATTCATGCTGTCTACAGTAGCCAGATAAGTGAATCTCTCTCTGCAGTAACTCTGAGCCTCTGGCCACGACATTGTCCTATATGGTATTGACAAGAAAGAGCAGAACTGCTCCAGAAGAGCCCTGTTAAATTCAACATGTTAAACCATCTATATGTGAACACATAATCATAAATACAGACTACAAATGAGCACACCAACCTGACAGCAGAAGTGGCACAAACAGACTCCCCTCCATGACTGCTCACACAGATTCTCACTGCTGCATTTTAAGAAGTAATGACAACTTACCAAACAGTGTAAACTAATTTGTATTCATTTGCTTTCTCCCCAGATTCACAAAGTTGTAGTTGTAACACTACAGAAACATGGTCTTTTTTGACTTCATGCTATTTGTGGTAATCAAATTTCTTGCTAAAAGTAATTATACCATGTCCCATCATCACCCCCATTTCATTTTACACATTTGAATAAAAAAAATCAAAACATAAGAGATATTTATTTCACCACAGAAAATAAAACTGGAAACAAATATGGAAATGCATCAAACATAGGCTAACAATTCTGTAAACATAACAGACAGTGTGGGTGGCAAATGTAGACTGTACACTGTCCTATTCTGTGCAATCATTCTGATTTTAGCAAAAGTTACAACCCTTGTCTGATCAGACATGATATTTCAAATGTTATTAAACATGTATAGCTAAAATGCTTTTATGGATCTGATATATCAAATTCAAGATTTATATATGACAACACCTGTCATTTAATATCCATTAACAAGATCACAAATCAAATTATGGCTAGACGTGATATTTTAATTTCTTGCCTGAAAGAGTTTTCTTTTTTTTGTCCTGTAAATCCTTTATATTTTTACACCGAGACTTTCAGCTTCTACTGATACCTGAGGAGGGTGGTGGACACGTTAAAGCACCGCTATTATGGATTTGTGAAAATTACCTTTCATGCAGTGTGTATGTACTAAACTGAGGGCCAGTTATTTAATATGTTCATACAGTTCTTTGTATATGTGTAAAGGTTAATTCACTGTTGTTATTTAGTCAGGCGTCAGTCACACGCCTATTGTTAAGACCCAGAAGGTGCAAAGGACCTGGATGCCAACGCAGTTTAGTACAGTTATGATCGCCATTATTATTACTGGCGCGAGACAATCCTAACGGTGATGATAATGCCAGTTCTCCCACAATATTGAGTAATCGCATGTGTGCGTGCATCAAAGAGTAAGTTTGTTGCTTCATTATACTGTGTTTACATTTGATTGTGAATTAGTCTTTTAAGACGTGCTTATCGCATCTGCCGAGCACATGTGTCTGTAAGCTAATCTCTAGCCAATCTTATACGATCGCTGTAAAGACGTATTTTCAGTGTTAATGTCATAACAAATGCAGATATTATTCATTTGCATATTGATGTTTTATCAGTGTGTATATTTATACTTTATTATTGTTGCTTCTCTTTCTAGAACCACACTCAATTAAAACTGTTCATGTTTGCAATGAGTGGTCTATGAGTGGTGTGTGCATCTAACTCCTCCTAAACAGACATCACTTAAGTTAATTGTTCTGATCTGACAATTTTTGGTGGTTGCCACCGGGTATTAATTAGCACCTAAGAGCTGAACAATTCTTTACATGGTCCTTCGAGCCGGAATGGGCAACTTCTGAATTAATATAATGTCCATACATAGTGAGGAGATTAGTGATGCTACATTTCGCTCCTGTCGCCGAACGCAGATGCCAAGGTACCTTGATGACTATGAGGTGGATTATGTGCCAGAGCAGCGATCAGTACACACACCGTCAGACCACTCCAACGTAGGAGAACAGCTAACAGGGGCTACAGGAGGACCATTACGGCCTCACAACACCCTGGTTGCAGGCATTGATCACTTTCCTGCCTATGAGGGGAATCCACACTTCTCACCTGAAGCACTGCAGATGCGTCTCAAGGATCTGGAGAAAGAGAACCGTCAACTCAGACAAGACCTCAGTGAACACTCTGCAGCTCACACTCCAAGATCATTGTCTCCATCTCAACTATTTCATTCGCCTAGACATTTGACGCGCAATATAGAGAATCGAATATCTAACTCAATGTCACACCACAGAGTAACGTCAACAAGAGATCAAAGAGATCCACGTTATGAAGGAGAAAGGTCAGTGAAACTCAGTGAGGATAAGTTGCACGCAGAACGTCAACGTGATAGAATAGATGAGATCATTCATGATCTTCAGAGGATGAGAGCAAGTTCCAAGCAATCCAGATCAACTTCGCCATCGCCAGAGCGTGCAGTAACACCCCAGAGGGCTGATCATGCTGATGAATGCTACCATCACCCTAGGCGTCCATCCTCACACTATTACAGCCTTACCTCCAGGCGACAGAGACCATTTGTGCCTTATCGTTCCTCATCGCCATCCAGTCAAGAGAACACCTATCGTGGTCCAACCCCTACCATTCCTAACTTCACCAAAGAGGATCCACGTGAGTTCGCCAGGTTAAAGGTAGCTCTTGACAATCTCCTGCCTGCTGATGCTACAGAACGCTTTAAGTTCCAAATATTGATGGACCACTTGAAGTTTGAGGAAGCATTGCTCATTGCTGACTCCTACAGTAACAGCAGGTACCCTTATACTCATACCATGCAGGCCCTAACAGAAGTCTATGGGCAACCCCATCAACTTGCACTTCAACGCATTGCTGTTCTGATGGATGGACCCAGCATGAGAAGTGGTGACACCAGAGCATTCAGGCTTTTTACACTGAAGGTGCGGGCCCTGGTTGGAATGCTGGATCAGTTAGGAAGTCCTGGACATACAGAACTGACTTGTGGGTCTCACGGTCTCCCGCCTCCTAACTAAACTACCTCACGATCTCCGAGCAAACTTTAAGAGGTATGTCAATCCACTCAAGACCCCTTTCCCTACCTTGCTTGAATTTGCAGAATGGTTGGAGTATGAGGTTAGGGTTCAAAAGGA
>NW_015507749.1:47793-48271 GCF_001515645.1 Sinocyclocheilus grahami | reverse complement strand
TCACTGACGTAACGTTGAACGTGACTGACTGAATGGGAACAGCAGGTACCCTTACACTCATACCATGCAGGCCCTAACAGAACTCTATGGGCAACCCCATCAGCTTGCACTTCAACGCATTGCTGTTCTGATGGATGGACCCAGCATAAGAAGTGGTGACACCAGAGCATTCAGGCTTTTTGCACTGAAGGTGCGGGCCCTGGTTGGAATGCTGGATCAGTTAGGAAGTCCTGGACATACAGATTGTCAAGCAGTTCGATCAATTCAACATCACTGTACTGAGTGTCAAAGGTGGCGTGGCAAGCCCAATATACCTAAAATGGCTGACTTACCCCCTTCTAGTTTAAGACTCTTCCAGCCAGCCTTTTACTCCACAGGCATGGACTGCTTTGGCCTATTTATCATCAAAATTGGGCGCCGGAACAAAAAACGCTGGGGTATCATTTATAAATGTTTGACCACAAGGGCAGTGTACATC
>NW_015507749.1:20333-47751 GCF_001515645.1 Sinocyclocheilus grahami | reverse complement strand
AAACCTCATGAGTTGTGCTCTGATCAGGGTACCAATTTCAAGGGTAGAGATCGTGAGTTTAAGGATGCCTTCAACAATATTCATCCTCAGTTACAAAGAGAACTTGCCAAGCAACAGATTGACTTCCAGTACAACCCACCAAACTCCCTGCATTTCGGAGGATCCTGGGAAAGAGAAATCAGATCTGCTAAAGCTGCGCTGTACACCACCATTGGTGCGCAAACTGTCACTGAGGAAGTGCTCAGGACTGTCCTTATTGAAATTGAGGGAATTTTAAATTCAAAGCCATTGGGATATGTATCCTCGGATGTAGCTGATCCTGACCCAATAACCCCTAATTCTCTTTTAATGGGCCGACTAGACTCTGCCTTGCCTCAGGTAATTTACCCTGCATCAGAGCTGCTCAGCCGCAAGTGTTGGAGACACAGCCAGATATTGGCAGACCATTTCTGGAGCTGTTATTTGTGTAACTACCTGCCCGGACTCCAGTCTCGCCAGAAATGGCAACAAGAGAAAGACAACCTGACAGTAGGGACAGTGGTTATGATTGCTGATCCACAATTCCCCAGAGCACTCTGGCCCATTGGGACTGTGAAAGCCCTCACTGAGCTATACTCGGGAACAGGAGCCCTCCATGGTTTAAACTCGGGAACAGGAGCCTTCCGTGGGCTAAACTCAGGGACAGGAGCCCTCACTAGAGCGAGCTCTGGGGCTGGAGCTGACATAGGAGCGAGCTCTGGGGCTGGAGCCGACACAGGAGCGAACTCTGGGGCTGGAGCCGAAACAGGAGCGAGCTCTGGGGCTGGAGTCGACACAGGAGCAAGCTCTGGGGTGGCTGGCTGGCGGGATTGACTTCAGAGCGGCCGGCAAACTTGACTCAGGAGCGACCGGCGGGCTTGTCTTCGGAATGGCCGGAGGGCTTGACTTCGGAGCGGCCGGTGGGCTTGAGTAAGCCGCGGCCGGCGGACTTGACAGTGGCGCTGCCGGCGAGCTTGACAGGAGGGCGGTCCTCATACCGCGGCGAGAAAAACTGAAAAACAAGACAATTCAAAACGAAAAGAAAAACACGGGAGAAGGGGCACCGCTTACTGTTTTGGTCCGCTGTTCTGTCACGATTCACACTGGGAGCACGGGAACGAAGGCGCGAGGAGACGAGGAGTAAAGCAAATTCCAAAGTCTTTAATGAAAACCAAGCTAGGAACACAGGTAATCACGGAGGACACAAAATGACATGTAACAGCAGATGCTAGACACTAGGAAACACTGCATTTAAGTAATGGAGCAAACAAAGGAACTGACAAGATGATTAATAAACACAGGTGGAAACTAATGAACTATAATGAGGAACAGGAAAACCAAATATGGGCATTATCATAAACATGGAGCACGTGGGGGAGGAAAACACAACGCGAAACATGGAACAGAGTCTGACAGATGGTGAGTCATTTTTTTCATCACCATAATTGATTGTTATCTAAAATATAAATATAAGGAAAAGCCTAAAACAGGCCCGATTCTAATTTGCGTTTCATTTTAAAATTCTATACAATTAAAAAATAAAACACTATTATATTTTAAATACACTATTTATATTATAAAAATTATAATGGCATATATGTAAAACTTTGCCCTTCAATTGTATAGCTGCTTATATTTTCTGATTTTTACATTGCTCTGTTCTGAATACCTTAAAATTTAAAGGATTTGCTGCAAGGCAATTTTGTCTGATATGTGAATTATTTATTAGCCTTAATCCATGCAGGAAATGCTTGAAAAACAGCTGTAAAAAATACTTTATTGCATTCCAGACGCTTTTAAAGAACTTTTCACTATAAAATATTATGGGTAGCTTGAATGTAAAACATTGTCATGGATTTGCGATATTCCCATTTGTAAAATAGCCTACAAATTAATTGTTGTAGGCTAACCCGATATCATGAAAGTGCGTATATCACGGTTTTCTGCTTCTATTTGGTGTAATATTTATATGCAGAAATTGACTTTGGCATGCAAAATACTGATAAATTCATAATCAATGGCATGGCTGGTTCAGTCGACAGAAATACGGGACGCAACGTAACAGTTACGTAATGTATTTGTACTTTTTGGTAAGTATATGACTTACCAATAGACAACTGTAAGTACTTAAGTGAGAGGATGAGAAATAAGATGTCAAAACTTGTGGACTAAATTTAAATCAATCATGTCTCATACACTACAAATATAGAATTTAAATTCTGGACTGTTGCTGCTTTGCAGGTAATCCTGAAAGATGTGAGAAATAACCTAATGATAACTGGAAACGACCTCCAGAAAACTCTGCAAACTCTTTGTCCATTGACAAACACTGGAACACGAGGGTATTTCTGTTTGCCCAAAACTGCCTGGATGGTCCACAATGCTTCTGGGACAATTTTCTATGGATAGTTAAGACAAAAGTTGAAGCAAAAATGCACTGTTCTTTTAGCAAATGCAAATCAACTTCAAGCCCTCATCTCAACTGTGAACATGGTGGATGGATCATCATGGTTTAGCGCTACTTTGATGTCTCAGGGCCTGAACACCATGCAATTATTGAAGGAACAACAAATTCTAAAGTGTATCAATATGATTTACAGAAGAATGTCAGGACAGCAGTTCATTTTATTTGCTTTAGAGAGGTAGGGTGATGCAACAAGGCAAGGACACAAAGCACACAAGTAAATCAACTAAAATATGGCTTTAATCCCTTCATGGTACTGTTTTAAATGTAACAAATATAAAAGAAAAGAGCGCTGTATTTTTACAATTCAAATTCTGCCATAGGAATAATCTTAATATAGGAAAAATATGCACCGTATTATTGCAGCTGAATTTCCTATACATTTATTATCTCAATGATATCATCATTTTACTTATTAAATAAGGGGATATACTGTACATAGACATACAATATATCTCAAAATCTTCTCTGCATATACGAGATCCTAAGTACTGTTTTCTAAGTACTGTTTCCAAAAAAATCACAGTGAATTTAAACTACAGTATTAAAAGGAACATTTAATTAATGGAATGTTTAATTACATTTAATTAACGGAATTAATTAAATTTGTTAAAAGAAAAGTTGACTATAATCTTGAATGCAAATATTTCTATCTTAAGTTAGGCTAAGTTCATTACTGTTGTTACTATTGTATTGTATTACTACTACTACTATTTTACATTTCCTCAAGACAATAGAGTAACATTACTTGATATTATTTAAAACTGCGTTTAAAACATTACAGATGCCATTACAGATTACATTTATTAGTTAAATTCACCATACGGTTGTTCTCCTGATGAAACACCCCTCTATCTTCCCCCTTTCGCCAGCTTATTTTGCTGTCACTTTCCAACCCCATGTTCTTCAGCTTTTCACTTATCTGGAAGACCAGCAAGAAAGAATTAAATAAAACCTGACAAATCATGTCACATATATAGGCTTCATATCATATTTAGCCCTAAATAACAATACAACCAGCAATAATAATGATGATGACGATACGAGTGGTGCTTCTTGGGTTTAAGGTAATTTAATGCATTCTTCTTCAGCCATTTCATTGAGTGCATATACTTGGCAAATTATGTTTGACACTGAACACTGTTTAAGGCAGATACAAACCTCATTCAGAATGGCCGTCTGTAGTGAAGGATCATTCAATACGCATTTTCCATTACATGTCACTTTCAATCTCACAATTTGTTTTCTCTTGTCATCTAGAGAAATACATGAAGTCATGCTCAACATAGAAGATACATCAGTGAATGAAAACATATTTCAGTTGTTTGTGATGTCTGTTGTAAGAGTTATCTACAAACCATTTGAATAATTTAATTCTGTTAACTGGAGAAACTCACCTCCATAGCAGATAAATGGCTGCTGTAGATCACAGCTGAAGTGAGCCCATCTGCCAAAGTTTTTTCTTGACATCGCAACACAGTCACCAGATCCTGAACTCATGGATGGTTGACCTGCTGCCCAGTGTCTGAAGAAGCGACTCTATTTATCAGACCATTCCCAAGAGTCCAGGAACAGACCAATCCAGTAGTAATATCCAGATAAAAGAATTTGATTTATCTGGTTAGTTTCTTTAGAGTTGTGGATGGTGGGCAGGTCTGCATAATGCTGTCTGCAGTAGCTCTGAGCATCACTCCAGATTTTAGCACTCTGTACTATGATATATCCAGAACTTCCTGTTGAGAGATGCATCAGTTCTCAGCACTTCTTTGCTAATAAGCACCACAATAATACATTTTAAAGAATGGGGAACTCACCATAACACACAAAATATCGATTAACGTCACATGCCCTATCAAGCCAAGCCCCGTTAACTATTTCTACACAATCTCCATCCTTATTTGGCTGTCCTGAATCCCAGTTATAGTGCTGAGAAGTTGTGTTTTCTCCATCAGACCAAACCCAGCGTGTCTGTTTCCCCCTCTCCAGTCCAATCCACACTGATCCACTGTATCCAGCATCCACTATATTTACCAGCCTGTTCACATCATCCATGCTGTCTACAGTAGCCAGATCAGTGAATCTCTCTCTGCAGTAACTCTGAGCCTCTGGCCACGACATTGCTGTATTTATATAGTGGTACGGACGAGAAAGACCAGAACTGCTCCAGAAGAACCCTCCTAAAATCAACATGTTACACCATCTATATGTAAACACATCATCATAAATACAGATTACAAATTATCACACCAACCTGACAGCAGAAGCAACACAAACAGACTCCTGTCCATGACTGCTCACACAGATCCTCACTGGTGTATTCTAAGAGATGATCAAACACATCATCCATTTTCTGTATCACAGTTTTGTAAGTAGAGTGTGCTGAATGACATAAAAGCTTAAACTGTAAACATGAGGTGGCTACATACAGTATAGGGGCTAGTAGCCTTGATTTTAGCCTTAAGTTCCTGTAGCTTAGGCAGTAGCAACTTACCAGTAGTATAGCACTAGAAACACCAAGGTCATGGGTTGGATACCCAGGAAATGTATAAACTGATCAAATGTACAGTGGGAAAAATAATTATTTGATCCCCTACTGATTTTGTAAGTTTGCCCACTTACAAAGAAATGAAGGGTCTATAATTTTTATGGTAGGCTTATTTTAACGGATAGAGAGAATATCAAGTAAAAAATCCAGAAAAAAACACTGTTCAAAGGTTATAAATTGATTTGCATTTCAGTGAGTCAAATAAGTATTTGATCCCCAAGCAAAACTTGGTGGAGAAACTCTTGTTGGCAAGCACAGAGGTAAGACGTGTCTTGTAGTTGGTCACCAGGTTTGCACACATCTCAGGAGGGATTTTTTTCCACTCCACTTTAAAGATTCTCTCTAAATCCTTAAGGTTTCTTGGCAACTCAAAGTTTCAGCTCACTCCACAGATTTTCTATAGAATTAAGGTCTGGGGACTGGCTAGGCCCCACTCCATGACCTTAATGTGCTTCTTTTTAAGCCACTCCTTTGTTGCCTTGGCGGTATTTTTGGTAATGGTCATGCTGGAAGACCCATCATCCATGACCCATCTTCAGTGTTCTGGCTGAGAGAAGGAGGTTCTCATCCAGAATTTTACGGTGCACGGCCCTGTCTGATGTTGAGACGGGCCTGTACATGTGCCTTCTTGAGCTGGGGGACCTTGCGGGCACTGCATGATTTCAACTCATTGCAACGTAATGTGTTACCAATGGTTTGCTTAGCGAATGTTGTCCCAACTGCCTTAAGATCATTAACAAGCTCCTCTCTCACCTTTATCATGACCATCCTTTCCTCATAAGGCGAGATCTTGCATGAAGCACCAGACAGAGGGCGATTGATGGTTATTTTGTATTTCTTCCATTTCCGATATTCACACCAACAGTTGTCTCCTTCTTGGTGATGATCTTGTAGCCCATTCCAGCCTTGTGCAGGTCTACAATCTTGTCTCTGACGTCCTTTGACAGCTCTTTGGTCTTGCCCATGGTGGTGGGAGAGAGTTTCAATGGAAGATACACATTCTATGGACTGTTTTTTTTATACTCATAACAAGATGACATTAGGAGTAATTTCTTAAAGTGACAGGACTAATCTGTGTTCCACTTGGGCACGTAAACAATCTGTGGGAGCCAGAATTCTTGCTGGTTGGTAGGGGATCAAATACTTATTTTACTTACTGAAATGCAAGTCAATTTATAACCTTTATATAACATGTTTTTCTGGATTTTTTTGTTGATATTCTGTCTCTATCCATTAAAATAAACCTACCACAAAAATTATAGACCCTTAATTTTTTTGTAAGTGGTCAAACTTACAAAATCAGCAGGGGATCAAATAATTATTTTCCCCACTGATTACTATCAAAGCAGAGTAGGTCACTTTGAATATGAATAAATGTTAATGATATCAAAAAGCGCACCACTGAGTTATTTAACTTGCAAAGGCACATTGCACATAATTCAGCTGTGATTATTAAAAATTAAAGTGAGCTCTCCAAGAGTTTTCTTATTACCTAAATAAATGACTAAATGACAAGCGGAAAGTATAAAAAACTTTCCGCTTGATAATACTGCAATACTGCAGGGGAAAGCGGGGCACAACCTGAAGCTTTTTGTCTTTTTCGGTTTGTGGATATCTACTTGGGGTTCAGAGTATTTATTTGTTTCACATTAATTTCACAATCGGGGTGGAGACAGGTAGGTTTAGGTTTATGTAAGTTGGGAGGAGTTGGATCTGGATCCAACCACGCCCCTTGGATCTTGTGTTCTGCAGTGAGGACCATCTCTCATTCTCTTGGAAAATTTAGCTGTTGAAAGGTATCTTTTTCTCGCTTATGCTTATGCTCTGTCCAGCAGACTACAAATTACCATAATTTTTTTACAGGAAACATGTCTTCACTGCGTGCAAGTGCCGAAAGAGCAGGAGATTGAAATCTGCAGCATAGTATGTTTATTATATTTCAAAAAGGGGGGCACTTGAGAAAAAAAATCTAAACTTGATAATGCTTGCTACATCCCAATTAAAGCTCATGACTTTTTAGTATCATGTGTTATTGAATGCACAGTTTTATTGAAGGTATTTCCAGCACTTCATTCCATTTGTTTGAACACCTCATTCAGGAGCCAAGGATTACAAAAGACCTCCACACTGCAGTTGGATGTCTGCGGAAAAAACTCTGTGTCTTCAGAGGTTTGGTGAAAGAGCTGAGGTTCCTCCAACTGAAAGAGAAAGACCAGAAGAAAGCTCTTCTTCAGCTTTCAAAGAACCAAAGAACCTTTTGTTTTCCAATTCCAATTTAAGGATAATAAGGAGATATTTCTCGATGAGTGCATGGACAATAGGGGCCGCAAAATAAATGGCATGCAATGTCAATTTTAATAATTATTGTTAAATGTGTGCCTGCTTTGCTTTAACATTTGTTTGTTTTATTTTCTTTAGTTTTTAAAAAATCTTTTCTACTTATGTATGATAATGTGTGCAATGGAAAAATTATTGTAAAAAAAAATTAAATCAAATGTTAAAATCCTCAAGCTTCGTTTTGTCTATCTACCTCATCTACCTATCATCTGATTAAATCGTTATAATAAAATGCTGACTTGACATCAACGTAGAGTAAAGGGGTCATATGATGCGATTTCAAGTTTTCCTTTCTCTTTGGAGTGTCACAAGCTGTTCGTGAATACTGTAGATAAGATCCCTAAAGTTGCAAAGACTAAAGTCTCAAACCCAAAGAGATATTCTTTATAAAAGTTAAGACTGGTCCATGCCCTCCTAAAACGCCTTGTTTAAAGATGCCCCCACATGCCTACCATATTTCTGATATTATCTTTCAACCTAATCTGATTAATTTGATCGTTCACTTTTATTCTAAAACCACAAGTGCAGCGCGTTAGCATTCGTTAGCCGGTTAGCTTGTCATTAGCGTTTCCATTTGCGCCTATTGCTATTTCTTTTTTTTCTCTTTCTCTCTCTCTCGCTCCGTTTTTTCATGAAACAACTGTGGTAAGTAAGAATCATTCATCAATCACGGTGAGAAATGGCTTCTTCTCCTGCTATTGTTGTTTGCACTGCTTGCCACATGTATAGTTTATCTCTCTTTGTCGGCAACGAGGGATTCACATGTGATAAATGCAGGGAAATAGGCTGACAGAGAAGATTTCAGAATTAGAGACACGCATCCAAACTTTAATTGAGTAAGAATGTGAGGGCTCTAGATACGGCTTTGGATGCGACTAGCTCAGGGAGTCCTGTACATTGTTCGGTTCCGGTTACAATGCCTCTGCAGCAGGGCGACTGGGTGACTTTGAGGCAGCATAGTCACGGGTCAAAACACAGTTTTACCGTTCCGATCAAAACATTAAACAGGTTCTTCCCCACTCAGTGACGTACCTACTGAGAAACCTGATCAAAGTGCTCTAGTTACTGGCAATTTTATTGTACGGAACGTGAAAACAGAGACACCAGCCACCATAGTCAAATGTTTACTGGCAGCCAGAGCACCTGACATCTTGGCAAATTTAAAAGTGCTGGCTAATGCTAAACGTAAATACAGTTAAGTATTTATTCACGCTGGCACTAATGATGTTCGACTTCGCCAGTCGGAGATCACTAAAAATAACATTAAAGAGGTGTGTGAACTTGCAAGCACGATGTCAGACACTGTAATATGCTCTGGTCCCCTCCCTGCTTACCGTGGTGATGAGATACATAGCAGACTGTCATCACTCAATGGCTGGATGTCTAAGTGGTGCCCGCAGAATAACATAGGTTTCATAGACAATTGGACGAGTTTTTGGGGCAGACCTGACCTGTTGAAAAGAGATGGTCTTCATCCCTCCTGGGGTGGTGCCACTCTTCTGTCTAGAAATATGGCAGGTCAGGAAGCAGACAGACTGGCTAAACCGACCGTCTGGTAGCCGCTTCATGTCACAGAAATCAGTTAATTCTCAGCACATAGAAACTCTTTCACCTAGATATCCCACTATAGAGACTGTGTCTGTTCCCCCGAAATAGAAAATACAAAAAACATAACAATTTAATTTGTTCAACAAATAAAAAACAGATGTAATACGGATAAACAAATGACAAAGCTTGGCTTATTGAATATCAGGTCCCTTTCTACGAAAGCACTTTTTGTAAATTATATGATCACTGATCATAACCTAGATGTGCTCTGTTTGACAGAAACCAGGCTAAAACCTGATGATTACATTATTTTAAATAAGTCTACCCCCCAAGATTACTGTTATAAAAATGAGCCACATCCAAAAGTTAAAGGGGGAGGTGTTGCTTCAATTTATAACAATGTTTTCAGTATTTTTCAGAGGGCGGGCTACAAGTATAACTCAAATTATGCAGCCAAGCGATGATATCTCAGATCATTATTTAGTTTTGTGCAAACTTCATATAGCTAAAACTGTAAATTCTACTTCTTGTTACAAGTATGGTAGAACCATCACTTCTACCACAAAAGACTGCTTTGTAAGTAATCTTCCTGATTTATCCCAATTCCTTAGCATATCCAAAACCTCAGAACTACTGTTCCCCTTTCGGGCTCTAGCCCCGTTCACACTACAAGCGACACGCAACAGCAAAGCGACACAATCCCATTCATTTAAATGGAGAGCTGGCAATTTCCGGCGACACGAGCGACAGCGGCTGTTGGCGACCGCATGGGGCGTGTCCAGCGACTCGACAAAGTTCAGAATCCTTCAACTTTATGCAAATGAAGTGCGACTTTCGGGAGCGACAGCCAATAGGAAAGAAGATGGAAGAGCTCATGTGATCGTTCTCCTTTCGCGTCGTAGATAAACATATGCAATGGAAGAAAGTAGGCTCTGTTTCTCATTCATTTTTGTTTGTATGTACGGATTTAATTTAGATTTAGATTATATTTAGTCTTTTGCTTCCAAAATGTTTGTACTTAGCGGCAAGAAACCCGATTCGCCAAAAGTCGCTGCTAGTGTGAACGGGGCTTCTGTCTTTACATTTATTTTGAAAGATGAAGCTCGCGATTATGGTAAGGGGCATTACATTTCCGACGAGTGCTTGCGGTGTTCAGCCAATCACAATGCACTGGGTCAGCTGGCCAATCAGAGCAGACTGCGCTTGTCGGAAGGAGGGACTTTGTAGAAAACGAAGAGTTTGAGAGAGGCGGGGCATATAAGACCTACACTAATGTACAGTATTGGAAAAATAATGTGTTTTTTGAACATTAAAGCATGTCAACATAGTATGTTACACCAAATACACAAAATAATGTTCTTTAAAAAAGCATCATATGACCCCTTTAAGAAATTAATACATAATGACATTTAATGAATAGCAGTTTGTATTACTTGTATTATTATTTTTGTATTACTTGATCTATCTATTAATCAGATATACTTTATTAGTTGCTGATGGAGTAATCCTTAATGAATGGTTTAGTTCTTCATAAGTCATGCATTAACTCATGATTATTTTTGCATTAGTTAAGAATTAATTAATGCTTATTAGTGTACCCGTATTGTAAAGTGTTATCCAAAAATATCTATTTTCAGTCCTGTGAAACATGAGTCATTCTTTGCTGACAACAGAGCAAAGTTTTCTATCAGCGGTTTTGGGCGTTTCAAGTTGACACTGTAAGTGACATATTCTGAGACAACAAATGTTGCTTTGAAATGGCTGAAATCTTCATGCCAACACTAGGTGGGGACATCATCTCTGTTACTCAAGCCAGGCAACAAACTGCATGGTTTATAAATGCATTCTAACCAGTACACTCTTAAGAATTTAAGGTGATTTATTGGCATCTTTGATTCCATGAGAAACATTTAACATCCATGGAATCTTGCCATTGTGCAAAAGGTTCTTTATAGTAAAAAGGGGTTCTTTAGAATTTTTTTTTTTTTTTTTTAAATGTTCTTTACACTAAGAAAAATATGGTATTTTTAAAACTGTTCACTGAAACTTCTTTGGGGAACCAAAAATAGTTATTATACAGTATCACTGTAAAAAAAAAAAAAAAGATTGGAAAATACCTCAACTAGTTCAACTTTCAGTTTACAAACTTATTCAGAATTAGTTTTTACAGCGAAACCTGACATCACACTGATAGCACCATAGTAATTCTGAACAAATTATGCATTCTTTGAAAACACGGACAGTGTTGATGTGTCTGAATGTGTTTGAAGCTACTCAATATAAATAGTTTAAGAGTAAGAAAAGGGCTAGAAAGGAAAAAGCAGACCACAAAGGAAGTCAGTCATCATACTTGCAGATAAAACACAGAGCTCTCAAGTGCAAGAGAAAAGTTTTTAATGTGCCAAAAGACTTTATACTTACCAAAAGTCACCGTGACGATATAATAACACTATTTGAAAGCATTATAACACTATATAAAAATATGACACTAATTTTGAGAATAAAAAGGAGAAAAAAATGTGCTATGACTCTGATGTGTATGATCAAGCAATGCCAAATTTGAACATACTGAAACTATAAAGAGAACCACGCTGAAATACAAAGGGTAAGACATGTACATTTAAATACAACACATTACAGCACGTTGAGAAAGCATGACATCGGAACTGCCCAAGTTCTCTCCTCACAAACTACAATTCAATGGGAATGTTTGATGAATTCAGTGTTGTGGCCTGACTGGTTTACTGTTCCAGTAAACTGCTGTTTTATCTGGTACTTTTTCCTCATGTATGCCACTTACTTCCACATGCACTACAGAAACATAATTACACGCAAACTAACATGTTTACTTCTGTAAAATCATTTCTCTAAATGCTTGTGATACTGTATTTTTTTATATTACAACACTTGATTGCAACATTCTTTCCCAATGACAAACATACAATGTTAAGGAAACCTCTCTGAGAAGCCAGCGAGTGACCATGAGACAACTGATATGAAATCAAGTATTCCATTGTATGCCCTTTGGTTGATGAAGCCTACAATACTCAATTAAAAGTCACAGATTCAAAGACAGGTGTAGCAATTCTAAGACAATTCTGTTACATATGTAGATCATGTAAAAAGAGACTATTCGATTATAAAAAAAATAGTGAAAGAGTTTATGAAATTAACAAATAATACAAGGTTCAAAATAAGTCTCAATCAAATTACAATAAAAAAAATTCAAATCTGGTCTGAAAATATATTCATTCTTTTAAACATATTTGAGAATAATAATAAAATATGTCATACTGTTTTGGATTCTCTGTGCTATTTTTTGTAAACATCAACGAAAAAAATTATTATAGGCGTTTATGCCATTAAATGTTGTATAAATGTAATTAGACATCTAAAATCAAACAAAATTGAGCATTTTCTCTTGGAAGAATCAGCAGACCAGTTACTATGTAACTGTAAATAATGAAACTGTTGAGTTTTTGGTCTTTGCTTTTTACTAAGTTAGCTTCCTGTACTGTACGTCATACACTTCCCCTTCTGAGTTTGCAGATCAGTTGAAAGAGCATGAAACTGTGTGATGGATTTCTTCAAAATGGCGTTAACTTTACTCCTGACCTTCATTGTGGCGATTATTGGTCCTCTCAGCTCCAGCACAGGTACCTAGCCACTGTAATATAATAACTGAAAACTACTAAATCTGGTTATTGATTAATGTGTAATTATGTAATTATAGGAGGATTTTTAATGACGATATGGTATGGCAATTTTCAGAATCTTAAATCTTTTTCAAAAACATTGCTGTCTTGTACCGATTAACTATTTTTATTTTTGTATTTATGTGAAAATTATCTGAAAATTGAATGTACCAGTATGGTTCATGCTTTTTCTTATTTTTATTACCACTTTAACAGTTTCCTAAATCACTTAATGAGAATTAATTTGCACCTATAATAGTGGTAATCAGTTATAATATATAATCCTATAATCAGTTATTGCTAAACAAACAAAAACATAAAGCTATTTGTAAATACGACTAAACGACTAAAAACACATCGGTTCCACCTTTACTTGACCCTCTAACTCTAGCACTTTCTATTCTATTTTAATTCTACTTTATCTATATTTATCTTCTTTGTGTGTGTGTGTGTGTGTGTATGTGTGTGTGTATAATATATATATGTATATATGTGTATATGTATATATATATATGTGTATGTGTGTGTGTATGCATGTATTATGTGTATGTATATGTATATATATATGTATGTATGTAGGGTGCTGTGTGTACATTAATGAGGAAAAATTTTTTTACTTAAATGATTTTAGCAAATGGCTGAAATATAACAAAGAGTGAAAAATTTAAGGGGGTCTGAATACTTTCCGTACCCACTGTATGTGTTTTGCATGAGATTCCAATGCTGCTTCCAAATGGCTTGCTCGAACCTTTTTTGATTTCTTTATTGTATTTTTCTACACAGAATAGCAAGCTCACAGATTACAAACCCTTTCACCACAAGTTTTTTTTTTTAAACAACATTATTATCCTAATTATTATCCCAATAATGCCTCTACCTATTACAAAAAAAGCAGTAAAGTAAAATACTTTACAGTAGAGTTAAATTGTAATAAACACTATAACACAAATACCTTACTTAAAAATAAACATTAAAGGTGGGGTAAGCGATTTCTGGCAGCCAATGTTGACATTTGAAATCACCAAAACAAACACGCCCCTATACCAACTACTATAAATTAAATGTTTTTCTCTCCCTACAGTATCCAGTGACATCCAACCAATACCAATAACTGTCCAGGAAGGAAATCCTATTACACTGCAAACAAAAAAGAATGCACCATTTGATGATTTTTATTGGATAAAAAACAATTTGGATACTATAGTCTTGTATGATTCTGAAATAGGAAAGATTTACCCTTCCTACAAGAACAGAGTGGATTTCAATACTCAAACACTTTCAATAACAATAAAGAACATGCAGAAGACAGACAGTGGACTCTACACTGCTAAAGCAAGTGGAAAAACAGATATTATCATTGGTTTATACAATGTAACTGTTGGTAAGATCCCTGAGAGTTTTTTATTTATTTTTTTGTCACATTTAGATTTCAGGATCTCACAATCTACTCAACTGTAAAAATTATTTAACTGTAACACATACTGTTGTCAACACGTACATGATTACAATTTTGTCTCCTTCAGATTAGCACATTTTGAACTGTTAATTAAAGGAATAGTTCACCCAAAAGTGAAACTTTGCTGACAATTTGCTCACCCTCAGGCGACCCAACATGTAGATGAATTTGCTTCTTCATCAAACAGATTTAGCATTAAATCACATGCTCAGCAATGGATCCTCTGCAGTGAATGGGTGCCGTCAGAATGAGAGTTCTAACAGCTGATAAAAAACATCACAATAATCAACAAGTAACCACTTCAGTCCATCATTTAACATCTTGTGAAGTAAAATGCTGCGTGTTTGTAAAAACATTATTAGGCATATTATGGCATATATTATGCAAGGCATAATCCATAATAATGCTTCCTCCATTGAAAAAAAAAATCCATCCCGTTGTCCTCACACATCAAAATCAAATTGCTTTGCACTGTTTTCACTTAAAAACAGTGCTTTATCTGTGCATATTTCTCTCCTGATTCAGATGAGACTAACATTTCACTGGATAAAGAAATCTTATGGATAGATTTATTTTAGCCAGAAGCAACAGTTTTAAATTAAAAATGTCTTAAAGGTGGGGTAAGCGATTTCTGGTAGCCAATGTTGACATTTGAAATCCCCAAAACAAACACGCCCCTACCCCAAAAGAGTCTCGCCCCTATTTTGATAGCTCCGCCCCACACATATGTACACAACCCAGGCAACGAGTTCTGTGAATTTGCTGCAATATAACAAAGAGTGAAAAATTTAAGGGGGTCTGAATACTTTCCGTACCCACTGTATATACACATCTATGGTCTACACTGGATGCGGCGCAGCATGACATGAAAAATCCCTGACAGAAAACTGCTGCGTTCTATTTATGACGCATTGACACAAACTTCAAATGATTTTCAACGGTCGCTTTGTCGTGTCCAGTGTACTAGACAGACTTTAGCTGTTGCAGCGCAGACACGGTGTTACTCACCTATCGAGAAGAAACAAAGCAACCTCGGCGTCCGATCTCAGGCCTTCCGCTCCTTGAGTTCTCTCCAGCGCTGGAAAGCTGATCCGATATTTACACGGGGCCTACTTCTTGCCTTAAGCCTTCTTTTGTTCTGCAAACGCTTTCCTCTTTTATTTTTTATCCACCATCTCTATCTTTCTGTCGCTCGGCTCGGCTCGGCTAATGTCCATCCTGTGCACTGAACGCTCTCTCCTCCACATCATCAGTAGACACGCCCCTTACTGCTGATTGGCTACAAGTTTGTTTTGCTACACGGCTCGAATCAGTTTTCTAAAGCGTTTTTCGCTTACCCCACCTTTAAATAATAAAGGGGGATTGAAAAAGGGGGGCTTAGCTTAACTGTGTATAGAGTCAGCCAGTGTTTTAACCAAAAAGGGACACCATGCCTTATTGAAAACCAATTTTTTCCCCCAGCTTTATACAAGTTAACACCTCTTTAATCCACATATCAAAGGCAGGGGTGAAATATGTTTCTACTTATAAAATTATACTTACAAAATAATGAGACAACTAGCTAATAAAGTTGTAAAGACCGGAGTCTTTTGCAGTGGCATCAATGGATCTCAATTTCAAGACAAATGTTTTCTGCGCTCACAAATTTTTAACTCCACTATACCAACTACTATAAATTAAATGTTTTTCTCTCCCTACAGTATCCAGTGACATCCAACCAATACCAATAACTGTCCAGGAAGGAAATCCTATTACACTGCAAACAAAAAAGAATGCACCATTTGATGATTTTTATTGGATAAAAAACAATTTGGATACTATAGTCTTGTATGATTCTGAAATAGGAAAGATTTACCCTTCCTACAAGAACAGAGTGGATTTCAATACTCAAACACTTTCAATAACAATAAAGAACATGCAGAAGACAGACAGTGGACTCTACACTGCTAAAGCAAGTGGAAAAACAGATATTATCATTGGTTTATACAATGTAACTGTTGGTAAGATCCCTGAGAGTTTTTTACTTATTTTTTTGTCACATTTAGATTTCAGGATCTCACAATCTACTCAACTGTAAAAATTATTTAACTGTAGCACATACTGTTGTCAACACGTACATGATTACAATTTTGTCTCCTTCAGATTAGCACATTTTGGACTTAATTAAAGGAATAGTTCACCCAAAAGTGAAATTTTGCTGACAATTTGCTCACCCTCAGGCGACCCAACATGTAGATGAATTTGTTTCTTCATCAAACAGATTTAGCATTAAATCACATGCTCAGCAATGGATCCTCTGCAGTGAATGGGTGCCGTCAGAATGAGAGTCCTAACAGATGATAAAAAACATCACAATAATCAACAAGTAACCACTTCAGTCCATCATTTAACATCTTGTGAAGTAAAATGCTGCGTGTTTGTAAAAACATTATTAGGCATATTATGGCATATATTATGCAAGGCATAATCCATAATAATACTGCCTCCAGTGAAAAAAAAAATCCATCCCGTTGTCCTCACACATCAAAATCAAATCGCTTTGCACTGTTTTCACTTAAAAACAGTGCTTTATCTGTGCATATTTCTCTCCTGATTCAGATGAGACTAACATTTCACTGGATAAAGAAATCTTATGGACAGATTTATTTTAGCCAGAAGCAACGGTTTTAAATTAAAAACGTCTTAAAGGTGGGGTAAGCGATTTCTGGTAGCCAATGTTGACATTTGAAATCACCAAAACAAACACGCCCCTACCCCAATAGGGTCTCGCCCCTATTTTGATAGCTTCGCCCCACACATACGTATTAGTTCTGTGAACCAAAGCAAAACCAATGTTACACCGTGTCTACACCGGACGCGAGTGGTGCGGCGACAGCTGATCCGATATTTACACGGGGCCTACTTTTTGCCTTATTGCCTTAAGCCTTCTTTTGTTCCGCAGACGTTTTCCTCTGTTTTTTATCCACCATCTCTATCTTTCTGTCACTCGGCTCGGCTAATGTCCGTCCTGTGCACTGAACGCGCTCTCCTCCACATCATGAGTAGACACGCCCCTTACTGCTGATTGGCTACAAGTTTGTTTTGCTACTCGGCCCGGATCAGTTTTCTAAAGCATTTTAAAAAAAAATACCCCACCTTTAATGAC
The DNA here is from genome assembly GCF_001515645.1 of Sinocyclocheilus grahami. Taxonomy (NCBI): domain Eukaryota; kingdom Metazoa; phylum Chordata; class Actinopteri; order Cypriniformes; family Cyprinidae; genus Sinocyclocheilus; species Sinocyclocheilus grahami. Next base: position 30,543 of record NW_015507749.1, on the reverse strand, counting down.
ATTTCTTACAAACAAGCAGCTTTTCATTTCAGAGGGTGTTAATTGATGGACTGGAGTCTTGTGGATTACTTGTGGATTATTGTGATGTATTATCAGCTATTTGAACATCATATGTTGAAAATCTAATGGCCCCCATTCACTGCAGAGGATCCATTGGTGAGCTAGTGACTGAACACTACATTTTTCAAAATCTGTCTGATGAAGAAACAAGTTCTTTCACATGTGCCCTGAGGGTGAGTAAATTTCCATTTTTGCATTAACTATTCCTTTAAAGTCCATGCTATACTTCAGATTTGGGCATAAGGCATATGAAATGTTTTTAGCTAAAACAAATGAATTAGCTTCATTATTATGAATTGACACATTCTTTCATTTCTCAGTAGGTATAAGCAGTCATGGATCAACTACAGAATCTGTTTCTCTCACTTGGATTACAATCCTTTTTCTTTTTATTTGAATCAACTACTGTACTGTAGCTACAGATGAACCAAAAAGTAAACTGTATTTTACTGTATTGTTTGCTCAATTATCTCTGTCTTCACTGCATGCATAAACAATTGCATTATGAATGCATAAGTGCAAACCGCTACTAAATATTCATGTAAACTGCCATATTGAATAAAAAAAAGTTTGAGCTTTGTAAAAATCGACACGTTTCAGAAAGGCGGGGCATAGAGGAGAAACAATAATGTACAGTATGTGGAAAATAATGTGTTTTTTGATCCTTAAACCGCATAAACACATTTCATTACACCAAATACACAAAATAATGTTCTTTTTAGCAACATCATATGACCCCTTTAAAGCCACTTCACTAATTTGTGAAGCTCAATTATCTTTTGCTGCACATCAGAAATATATTCTTTGGTTTTTCTCATTGTGATGGATGATTAAGGGAATGTGGGCTTTGTTTTCCCTCCTATTTATATTTCTGTGAAACAGGAAGCCATGGCTGGATAATTTCATGTTCATAATCACCCTCGAGTGCTCAAAATTGTGAATATGAATGGGAATATACTTCAGGGATATTTTACTCATAAGAATTTCTAGGGGTGCCAATAATTGTGTCCAACGTGTAATTGATATTTCCCCCCATTGTAAATTCTTATTATCCAATGAAAGGTTCGATCTTTGTGAAATTTTTTAATAAAAGATCAAAAGGATTAACAATGCATATTATTTTTCACAGCCTTCTTTGATCATATTTACCAAGGGTGCCGATATTTTTGGCCATGACTGTGTATATAAATGGGCAAGTGTCTGTGAATGCATCATGTTCATGGGTCAAAAAAACTGATGTTTGCATGCAGAAAAATTGTTTTTCCATTATATTATTTTTTCTTGCGTAGAGTGGTGAGAGCTTCAGTCAGTCTGGCAGATCGTAGGAAGGAAGTAAGATGGAGAATGTCCAAATAAGGAGAGGCTAACAAAAACTCCCATCTCAAGAAGACTATTTTCTCAAAAGACTATGTGTGGTAGCACAACACCTGCTACTGAGCCTAAAAAAAGACCCAAACTATGAATGTAGCCAAATAAAACTACAGAATTTGCTGTGCACTGACCATTTCTGAGTATAACCTTACATGATCTAACAAAGACGTTTTTAAGTGCCCCTCTCTACAACAGCAGCTTCTGACAGTAAACGCTTAGATGTCCTCATTGATGTAAGAAGACAGGCCTATGTGGGCTCAAGGCAATCGGTTATCTGATCTCTCACCCACATCTTTCTTTCTGTCTATAAGCTAAACAGGCCAACATGTAAGGCAAAAAAAACAACAACTCAGACTCTTCTCAGTCTGCTTTACGAGATCATTTTTGCATGTGCAACAAATGGATTCTCTCTATCAAGTTAAATTTCTTAAATGGTAACACAGTCTACAGTATATCTTACTTTTTGATGCATGTGAAACAGACATGTGCTAATCTAATGTACTAAAATGCTGTATACATGGCACCCTATTCTGGAAATTCAGTGCACAGTGCCCAGAATTCCTAGTGATGCCACTGACTGTATAACATATATCCTTAAAGTTTTTATTTTATTATTATTGTTGTGTGGAGAATAATTGTATTTCCCTGTTGACTTTGTGCTAAACATATAGTTAATGACTGAACTTGAAATGTACATCAAACACATGAGATTATGAGGTGAGATTTTACAGCAGACTGAAGACAAGCTGATAGGTTGACAAGTACAAAACCTTCTTGGGTCTGCACACACTCACTGCAAAGGGCTAGTGGTTTGTAAAAAAAAAGTGGTTAACCCTTTAGCATCTTCCTTTGCTCTGAGTTCTCAGAGAGGGTTGTGTTGTGCTGGCATCACTTCGGGCAGTTTTGGGTTCATGTTTTCAAGTGAGTGCAAGGACAGAGAAGAGGGAATTACAGAACAGACATACTGCATAATTATATTTAGTTTTTGTAATATATTTGAATCATTTAAGATTTCCTGGCTAGACAGTTGAAAGAAGGTTCACTGAGTGTTCACACAAAACGATCAACTTCCTCTTCTTGGCAGTAGGTAACGTATCCCCACAGCAGGTCAAACTCCATCCGTCTGCTGCAATGGAATTTGGTCACATTCTCATGCTCTTCATGACAGTTCTGATCTCCAGCACAGGTATCAAACCCGTTCATTTTACATCTTTTTTCCCCCACAGTAATTAATGGTTAATTAATTAATAAATGTTGATGTATGTTGTTTGTGTACAATATACATTTCGTATGTATACAATATTCAAAACCTTTACTTCTGTTAATCTAATTTAGAGATTAGATGATGTCCATTGCAAAAGGACTAGGCTATTCATATTTGCACATATTTGTATTATATATAATATAAATTATCACCAAAACATGAAAGATCTCTAGTGGTTAACGAATGTGAAAAAAAAAAATCTATATTTAAAAAAATATTTCATTATTTCAAAAAGAAAATCACTATTTTGGCAGGCTGTCACTGTTTGGTAATAAAAACAGTAATGGTGTGATATAATATTTGTTAAAATGGCATATTCACAACACTTAAGTGTTTTTTTTTTTTTTAATGGTTAGTGCCATTTCTCAGGCCAGAAATGCCTTTCCAAATGGATAAATAAACATACAAACAAACATCCATAATGAAATATGTCTAACTAAGATACCTAGTGAAAGTATTATGTAGAATAAATATGTAATATAAATAAATAGGCTTACATGTAAAGGTCAAACATGGTTGTGTGGTTAAAATGTTAAAATGTTAAAGCAAAATCCTTTAAAAACAACACCTCTTCTTCTTATTGTTTCTCTCCTCAGTATCCAGATATGGAGGCCATGTGTTCGTACAGACGGGGGGCTCTGTTAAACTGGACATAAAAAATAAAACACTGCTACACTTTAGTAGATTAATCTGGATGAATGATAAATCAGAAAATATAGTCAGATTCATAAATGAATCTGGAGGTCTAAAATATTATATATATAAGGACAGTGTTGATTTCAATAATAAAACCCTCTCTCTGACTCTGAAAAACACGCAGAAGACAGACAGCGGACTCTACACAGCAAAAACAATAAGAGAAAAAACAACACTTGTTGCTGAATACAATGTATCAGTTATAGGTAAGTGCAAAGTTTTTTATTTTATATTGTGGTTGTTAAGAACGTTTGAGATGATAATATCAAGAAAATCTGCATTATTATAACAGAAACAGTGGAATATGAATGATACTGCTGCTGTGCATCTGCTTACAGAGTAAGAGTTTACAATGAAATCTGAGGCATATCTGCAATGGCAAAGATTACTTTTGTTATATGGAAGCAAATACATTTTAACTAAATTGTAAGGCTAACTTGCAAACAAATTGTCATGTGATGTGGTGGTTGCTGAATTCAACTCTCTTGATCAATAAAGAGCATCTAAGATAGTGTCATACAGAAAGTCACTCATCAAGGCACCAGAATCATTTACTGAAAGAACATTTTTTAAAAGATATTTTATTTTACTTTGTTTCATTGCATTGGATGTCCAAGGCAGGCTTCACCTTAGCTGCAACGTGCTCTTTGAAAAGTCTTAACTTATAACCTCTCCGCGCTTTCTAAACATGTTTCAGATCCAGTGGATTTTCCTGTTCTGAAACGGAACTTCACCATTATAAGTGTTCATGCCTGTATTGTGAACGTCTCATGCAGTGGGCGTGATCATACAATCAGCGACAGCTACCACAGCAACAACTGCACTCAGGAGAAAGTGAAATCATTTGGAATCCAGACTCTAGCCCTGTATTGTATAGATAACGTAGTTGTTTGTAACTACAGCAACCCAGTCAGCTGGAAGAATGACATAATAGAGATTAACCAACTTTGCACACCTCATGAACGTAAATAACTACTCTTACATCATCTATATTTGAATTCTTAGCAGTTTATTCTCAAATAAAATACTACAAAGTATCTTTATCTAGGATATGACTGTTCTGATGATTGTTAATGTGACATCTTTCATTTTAGAAGAAAATCCCAAAGAAAACAACAGTTCCTTTCCTCTCCATTGGCTCTTGGTCATCGCTGGTGTATTAGTGTTAGTTTTCACAGCAGTTTCTGTATTATACTGCACTTACAAGAAGCGTAAAAAGAGTATGTCTGCCTTAATTAAATAGAAATGACTGTAGCCTCAGTATGATTTTTGGTATGCAAGTCACTTTCTAAATCTATTCATTTCTAAATCTCTTAGGTGCCCAACAGAATGATCAGACAGTCTATGCACAAGTTCAGGTAAGCTTCAGATATTTTTTGTATAGCCAACATATAAAAATAATACTCTTAATTAAAGAATGAATTAATGAATCCTAACACATAATTCTCTAGAATGTAGAATTATGTAGGCTACTTCATTGGAAGTCTTTCAAACTTGTTCAGTGGGAAGGTGGTGTCCACATAATATTAGCCATAGAGTCTGAATGAAAATGTGCATGTACAGAAGGATTTATATGACTGTTTGACTGGATTGTTCTGCAGCCGAGGAATGAAGTGCAAAGACCCCTGGAGATGTTGGAGAAATCAGCAAATCCTCAAACTGTGTATGGATTTACAGGGGAACACAAACAAACTCACAATACCAGTCAGACAATGCCTAGTCCTCAGGTAAGAAAAAGAGGGACATATTTACTTCTTCACGCAGATGTTTTTTTATGCAAACCCTTACAAATATAGATAGATAGATGTCAAAAGGCCAATTAAATATGTTTGTTACTATTTTATATATTTACTATAAATACATATATTCACAGATACAGGAACAGGCGCAAACAGAAAATCGCCCCAGCACCACCTACAGTACAATAGGACAACACCAAAAGCCATCACTTGCCTCTGAAACAGATCATACAATTTATTCAACAGTGTATAAATCCACGCAGGGCAGACAACCTGTGCATAAATAGCAGAGGTTAAATATATGTTAAATTGTGTTTGTTGATAGATATCTTACAATCTTTTTTTTTTATATTTTTAACATATCATGGCAAGTATCATTAGTAATGAGTGATCATATCGGTGATAATTGTTTTGTTGAAATTTACTTTTTGCCAATAAACTGTTTGTTTGTTTGTTTAATTAACGGTGTTCTGACTTCTTTGTACATGTTTGCTCTGAAACGGCTCATAATATTAATTGGATTTATATAATCATTGGAGTATGAGTAAATAAAGGTAAGGTGTCATGCTTCTCTCTCTTATAGCCATGAGAAACATTTATTTGTAAAATGAAGCGAGAAGAAAACCTTTTTGTGTTCAGCAGAAGAAAAAACTCATACAGGTTTGGAACAACTCATTTTTCAGCGAACTATCCCTTTAAGTGTGCAGATCCTTACAAACAGTATATTGCCATAATATCAATGTGTACTTTCCAGAATAGTTTTTGTTTTCACCTAAGTCAAATGTTATGAGGATATTCCCATTTCTCATCCTTCATTCTGATCAGCCTTTGTTTAATTAATGAAGTAGTAAACTCACATACTGCTGAGTAGGAAGTGCAGTCTTAACTGACTGAGCATCGGAAAGTTTGGTTTTTTTTTAGTGCTCATGCTTCCTCATTCTCAAAAGTTAGTGTTTGCATGTACTGTATCCATTACTCAAAATGTTTTTAATAGAAACATTTATTTGTAAAATAAATGGCAACTTTGCACAGCTATAGCACAGGAATAAACCACTTATGAATTCACTTTCTGACACTTTTTGCACTTAGCAGCAAAATCTGATACTGGCATATAAGCTAAAAGAGGAAACGACAAAGTTGCTTGAAAATGGTGAGATGTAAGTTTTAGTCGTTTTAGCTCGGCTCTGTCTGTGGAAGAAACATAAAAAGTTTGAAACTGTCCAGGGCTCAGTCACTTGAGACTCTTGCAAAAAAACATTTCATACTTCTACTCTGCAGTATGTGTGAATTTTACTACTTCCCCTTTGAGGTTCAGCAAGAACTTCTATGAAGTCAATGCAACAGCAGCGATTTAGAGTTGTTTCATTTTAAGTTTTTAATTTGTGACAATGACAGTAATTCTCCAACTTAAATTTCTTCTTTGTCTGCTGACCATCAAAACAGGAAAAAAACACATGTTCGTTATAATATGCAATATGTAACAAGAAATGTAACAAAGCAAGCATACATTATTTTCTTTTCTTATGCTGTCTGCATTAAAACTGTAGCATCTGGACCAATCAGACACACCATTTTTCATTTGATTTAACAAATCAATTATTCATTAGATTAACAAACATTCACAGACCCCTCACCCAATAAACATACTGGGTGCCAAGATAAATTTACGACCTAATGGCATGTTGAGAGTCACCCCTCTCACTGCCTTTTCCATAAGGAAGTGACAGTGCACAGTAGAAATTGACTCTTTTCTACTTAAATTCATAGAAAAACCTTTCTTTGAATGCACACACATACCCTTCAGGTCATCGTGTATGCTGTCTTTGATATTTTTAGACTATTTTATGCATGCTTATGATGGAACCCATTCCTGTCATCCTGCCTATATGTAACCCTACCATGTTTAGTATCTATGAATTCGCCTTCTGATGATCGAAACAAGCTTGTATATTATATGTTGGTACATAGGTAATATATTAGTGTTCTAAGAACCTTTAGTAATCTTTCCTCAACACCCAAGCAAATTACATATGCGAAATACCATGCTTAGAGACAAAGGGTCGTAAAACCCTCCAGCAATTGCCACCTCCCGCTTGGAATTTTCATCTTTCTCATTGGACAAGCCCCTCTTGAGAGGCGTGAATCTTCGCAGACTTTAAGGCCGCACTTCAGTGACCCGCCCAGAGTCGGTGGTTTGGTTGAATTCTGAGAAGGCCAGGCTTCGGCCTTGACTTTTCCATTCAACAAGATTCTCTGACTCAAACTGGTTCTTTTTCATCAACCAACTTCAGCAAAGATCCACGCGAGCCTTCAGATTGCATCAAACCTTTCTTTCAGATAGATGAGACGTGCAAGTATTCAAACTTAGTCTTATTAACTGATACATTAGGTATCATTTGCACCTTTTTACAAAGGTGTGTTTGAACTAAGAATCTGATGCTTCCCTCAGGTGTAGATCTGCTAAATATGCAAATGGTTCCATAACTTCATATTCTTATTTACTCTTCTCTCTACTGCGTTAAGCTTTAAACCTTTCCTATACCAACTGCATGTGTGTGTGTGTGTGTGTGTTTGGGTATGCTAGACCAGTTTAAGTGTTTATGTAGTATGTTGGACTAGTTTAAGTATTTATGTAGTTAATAAAGTCTTACTTGTATCTCACTTGACGTTGTTCATTGTTTGCTCATAACTGGAGTCACTTAATCATGCAGATTTATGCTACAAGCTCTTTGTAGAATTGTACAGTAAGAAAGTTATTTCCCTTAACCAGGAAATTAACGTTCTTAGAATTGACAGACAGTTGACCCTGAGAGGTCAAGTAAATATCTACAGCGGATCTAAATATTTATAATTAATTATAACTAGTTATGATTAATTATTCATATTTCCCCATGAGCTGATTCGCTACAAAACTATGAAATATGAATAACAAAAAATGTGAGACAATCCGTTTGAAACAGATTACATGGTATAAGTCTGAAGGAGAATCTTCCCTCCATATAGTTTATTTGTGTAAGCAGAAACAAATAGCTCCAGATATGTGCATCATAGCTGTATTAAATTCTTAATAAGCTATTCTCTCTTTAAGAACATTTTTATGTAGTATTTTTAAATGTCAAATAGTTCATTTATTTGATCATGCCCACTTCGGGGAAAAATAAAAATGAGTTAACATTACTTTAAAAAAGCATGCAAAACGATTGCCTTAAAAAAATAAAAAAAATAAAATAAAAACTTTTTTATTTCCAACAACTAATTAATTTTAAGTTAAATGTGCTAGGTGTGTACTCCAAATAACTAATTTAAGTTGAGATAACTAGTAATGTAACATTTACTGCAACTTAGAATTTCTCAGTTGTATTTATTTGAACAGCGATCCAATTGCCTTAAAAAGATCAAGTAATGTTACTTCAGTAAATTAAGTGCTTCAACTGTCCAGTGAGCAATGACACACGTGCATGTGCTAACATAACCAAAAAAAAAACCCCACTTACTGCTAAGAGCAGTGGTTAAAAAGTGGTTAAGCATTTTCCTTTGCTCTGAGATCTCAGAGGGGGTTGTGTTGGGAGGTTTTCGGTTCAGGTTTTCAAATGAAGGCAAGCACAGTCTATAGAAAAGTGATGAACAGAACAGACAGATAACATATTTACATTTAGTTTTTTAAATACATTTAATATGCAATGCAGTTAGAGATTTTCTGGCTAGACAGTTGAAAGAAGGTTCACTGAGTGTTCACTCAAAACGATCAACTTCCTCTTCTTGGCAGTAGGTAACATATCACCACAGCAGGTCAGACTCCATCCGTCTGCTGCAATGGAATTTGGTCACATTCTCATGCTCTTCGTGACAGTTCTGATCTCCAGCACAGGTATCAAAACTTGTTCATTTTTTCTCTGACTTTTGACTATAATGGTCAAACACATGACTGTAGAATATTCGAGTTTCATTTCCATAACTGGGTAGATGTATGTTGTTTGTATACAATATTCAAAATCTTTACTTCTTTAAATCTGATTTAGAGGTTACATGATGTCTGTTGCAAAAGGAGTAGGCTATTCATATCTGCACATATTTTTATTGTAAATATGATCAGTTATCCAAAAGATGAAAGATCTAGCAACTGTTTACTGTTTTGTTATTAAAACAATAATTGATTCATATGATATTTGTTAACATGGCATATTCACAACTCTGAAGTTGTTTTATTGCCTTTTTATGGTTAGTGCCATTTCGCACCAGAAACGCCTTTCAAATAAATAAATAAATAAATAAGGATGAGTCAGTTCTGGAATGAAATATGCCATTTGTCTAACAAAGATAACAGCTCCACCTAAGTTACTGTGCACAATAAATACATAATATAAAAAAATATATGTAAAGGTCAAAAGTAGCTGTGTGGTTACATGGTTCTATGTAGCAGATATATGAATCTGATAAACAATGGCAGTGGCGTGCACGGGGGTGGGGAGGTGGGTGCCCTTTGAGTCCTCTCGAGCCAGGCCCGTTTCTAGCCAATTTGATGCCCTAGGCGAAATCTCTATTGCCCCCCCAAATTATATATATATATATAAAAAATGTTCAGACACCAGTTGCTTGTCACGTTCAAATTGGTTGTCATAGTAACGACACTAATTAGTGGAGATTCAGTGCATTGAGTTCCACAAATCTGAATGCATTATTTGTAAATTGACTGTTAAGATAAACATTTTGCACAATTTATTATCTGTAATATCATTGTGTTGCCACTATGCCTGTATAGCCCTATGTAACAATCCCTAGTGGCTAAGACATTGCACATAATTTACACATAAATCACACATAAATTAATTTTATTACATTTTGATTTGGATACTATATACTATACTACTACATATTGTTTAGATATTATCAATGGCTACTTTTTTGTCTTTATCTGTTTTTTGTTCAATTTTTTTGTTGTTGTTTCTTGAAACATTGATTTAAAGTGTCAGTTATTGCATTATTATTTCAGTCAAACCTATAAAACCCCTTTGTTACCCCAAACTACATATAAAAGCTTTATCAGTGGCATAAAAGTAACCAATGCAGCTACTTAATCATT
>NW_015507749.1:3291-14304 GCF_001515645.1 Sinocyclocheilus grahami | reverse complement strand
GCCCACTGATCTAATGGCGTTGTTGAGCGCTCCAAATGCAAACTTTGCATGCAACAATCAGGCAGCAATTGACAGCACTCTGATCTAGTGGCATACAGGCATCGTCAGATTGACAGTACTCTAGCCCAATAATGTTGGGGGATCCAGTGGGGGCGGCAGTCATATTTATCACAACCCTGCTAAAAGTGCCAGTACGTGCGCTCATTGGCGCCCCTTCAGCTGGTGGCGCCCTAGGCGACCGCCTAACTCGCCTATGCCTAGAAACGGCCCTGCCTCGAGCCCTGCACTTTTGAGGTCCAACGCTAAAGTGCCTTTGCGATCCGGTCTTCGTGCCCCCGGTCCGTGATTTCTGCCAAGGGTAGGGGTGTGCGATATGAAGATTTTTGATCGTGGACGATAAAAATGTCTCCACGATCTGCTTTTGAAGAAATATCGTTGTATCGTGCTACAGCGCACATTCTATCAGCTGCAGTTCTGGTGCCGCCAAATCAATATACTGTACAATGCGACTTAGCCACGGCGGTAAAGTTAGTTTGACGTTTGACATTTATAAGACATTCTTTTTTTTCTTTTTTTTTTGCCAATTAAACTCTTCGCAGCTGTTATGTTTTGAGCCCAAACTGACTCAGATAGACATGAATATATGCCCTTTATGTTGCACAAGGCTTAATTTCTAAGGGAAAAAATGTAAAAAATTTTTACAATTTAAATGAATTAAACAATTTAACTACGCGATATTATAATATAAAAGCAATACTAAAATGTTTGGAAAAACATCCCTGTTATTGCACAAAGCTCCGTTTTTGGAATTACCATTTTATGTGTTTTATAATAATTTTACAACTTTTAATGTATACTGTATAATTCCATTAAACGACAACACCATTTGATCTAAAGGTATCAAACCGTAAAATATTCAGAATATTATTACCTATAAGGCACAAGGCTTGGTTTGGCAGATTATGCCTTTATTGTTTTTATATACAGTACTGAAACCATATTTTTCATGTTTTATATACTGTACCCACTTAAATCAATTAAACTCTGACACCGTGTTTTATATACCGTACCTACTTTAAAAAAAAATATATATATATTTTAAGCTTTTCACATTTTAAAGAACAATCCCCTAACTCCCATGCCAGCAAATCAAAGGAAAGAGAGAGAAAAAGAAAGAAAAAAAACCTAATGACACTGTAATCAATGTAATCATGCATATATGCATACACCCACATATAGTATAGATATACACCTCCATAAACATACATTGTTCATACTTGTGTATCTATACAGAAGCACACAGCCATCTCTACATATACACATACAGTCATTAAAAAAAAAAAAACTTCCTATACCAATAAATACCCAATTATGGAAATATATAATTGTTACACACTGCTATTTTATCAAATTAACCACCCCACGTAAAGAAAAAGGTTGAATTCAGTTATCATAGGTCACCTTTGAAATATTCCAAGAAGGACTTCCAAATCTGTACGAATCTCTTTGGTTTACCTGCAATCTCGTATCTATTTTTTCCATATGTTACACATTACTGAGCTCTGTAAGCCACGTTTCAAATCTAGGTGCAGACTCTTTGTTCCACATCAACAAAATTGTCTTTTTTGCTATGGTCATCGCATATTTAACTGTTTGGATCTGACTGAAACTATATTTCTCTAAGAAGGGGGCCCAGCCTAATATTGCAATAAGAGGGTCATGAGGAAAATCAATCGTAAGTACCTTTGAGTAGAAAGAAAAAACATTAGTCCAAAATTTACACATTTTTGGGCAGAACCAAAATAAATGAGCCAATGTACCCTCATTGGACGTGCATTTGAGACACAAAGGTGACACAGAGGGATATATGGAATGCAATTTGTTACGGGAGTAGTGCAATCTGTGGACAACTTTATACTGAATCAACTGAAAATTAGAGTTGATGGAGCAAGACCTAATACCTTGGAGGGCCTTAGTCCAATTATCTTCTGAAATATCTATCCCCAAGTCCTTTTCCCAAGACATCTTGACAGGTCCAAAATACAATTAAAGTCACCTCCGATAATAAGATGAGTAGAGTCTATGTTGGGTATGAGGTTAAAAACAGAGCGAAAAAAATTTGGTCATCGAAATTTGGAGCGTATAAATTCACAAATGTGACATGTTTCTCTAGAACAGTACCGGTCACAATAAGATAACGACCATTAATACCTTGTTTAGTGTTCAAATGTTGAAAAGGAATATTCTTATGTATTAATATAGACACCCCACGGGCCTTAGAAGAGAAAGTAGAGTGGTACATTTGACCTATCCATCTGCATTTAAGTCTGTGTGCATTGGAATGCTTAATGCGAGTCTCCTGCAGAAACAATATATCTGCCTGTAAAGAATTTAAATGTGCGACGACTTTGGTCTTTCAACAATATTGTTTAAACCAGCTCAAAATATTCAAATGTTTCTTAGGGGGGCTCATCGAAGTGCAGTAAAAGATAAATATAGGGTAAACTAAGCGACTAGTTAAGTACAAACATAGGTATTGCTGAATAAACAAAACAAAGAAAAACACAAAAATATCTAATACAAAAATAAGCTGGCAAAATACTACCCCAGTGATCTCGCTTCTCGAACATGAGCGAAAATCAGAGTTCCCCATTTAAACATGGGATCGCCGAACAGAACACTAGAAAAAGAGAAAAATTAAATAAATTAAACTCAAAAGAAACAAAAAATAGACTGATGACGGATTAACGGTTCTTCGAAACAACACACTGCTCCGTCTCCACACAATGTGATCAGGAATACTTTGTATGTGAATGAAAGCACAAACATCCCCATGCATATACACATTATACAGACCCACATGTGTACATGCATGAACATCTTATAGCATTATTGGCCTGATAGTCTTTAAGTATTAGTAGAACAGTAAAGGTTGGGCAACTGATCTGTAAGGACTATAGAAAATAGTAACGTAATGGTAATAAAAGAAAAGAGTCATGCCCAGCAGTCCATGAAATGCACAGGCCACGAACAGCTAAAAGTCTTATTTACCACAATGGATCTCAATATAGTTCACCTTCCATCACGAGGAGAGACTGTCAATGTAAGATTCGGCCTCCTGCGGGGAAGAAAAAATGTTCTTCATCTTCTCATGGGTGAGGATGAGACAAGCAGGGTACAGGAGTCCGTATTTTATTCCCTTGGCTCTTAATTTCTCCCGCACACTGTCAAACGGCTTGCATTGGGTAGACACCTCCACTGGAAAGTCCGGGAAGATACTGATACGACTGCCGTCAAAAGAGAGCGGGCTCTGGTTACGGGAAAGGCACAGTATTTCAGTCTTCGGATGCAAAAATTCACTTTACAAGTTGTTTGAACATAAATGTGTGTTGGAAGTGTATGTACACATCCATCCTATAATGATAAAAATCCAACCAATGTTTTTTTTTTTTTAAATCCCTATTTTAAAATCCCCTTTCTCAAATCAGGCTGTTCTGAGGTTCCTGTCAGAATGACGTAGTTCTGTACAGGCCCCTCCCACGATAGTTGATTGACAGTAGCGTCTTACCTTAGCTCCGCCCCGCAGTTGTGTCGACTCCGGTGCAGGGGAAGACTAGAATGTCTCCGATTAAGCGATTGATGTGTTTAGTTGCTGGATGTAGTAATGAATATAGCAGTCGTCATTTACTCCAGACATCTGAGCTGCTGAAGAAGCAGAGGATTAACGGTACTTTCATTTTGAAGTGAATGCGCTGATCCCCGATCTGCCTAAATCTATGTTCGCCCAAATCATTCGTGGTCCAGCTTCATCTACAGAAGAAGTGAGAATAAGCGTTTTTATGAATCTTTGCAAATCGCCTTTCCTAATAATGTGCTAGCCAGTTTCGCGGCTGAAGTTTAGTATGCTCCATAGATATATATACCTAGATGACTCATTATCGACTGTTTCTATGGGCCGCGATACGTAAGCCCAGGGCCGCATTAAGACCTTACAGGGCCCCGGGGCTATGACTTACTGCAGGGCCCCCATTACAAATATAATATATATTTTGATATAATATATATTTTTATCCTATCAAAATTATACTCCTAATTTTGATAGGATAAAAATCATATTTAAAGCGATATCGCTTTAAATAGGATTTTTATCCTATCAAAATTTTGATGCATTGGAATTTTATAACTCAATATTTAAAAAAAATATAAAAAATACTAGCCTAAGTAAAAACAAGCTTATACTTAAGACAAGTAAACAGACACAAATTACAAAAAATAGACCTACTTGAAACACTTAAAGCACTGAATAAGAAATTATATTGTACAAATAAACTGAATAGTCTTCATTGTATAAATTCAATATACATTCATTCTTATTTATTTTACAAAAGTGATTCAGTCAAGGACAGTGATTGATTTTCTTTCAAATGTTTGATTAACATTATTGACATAAATTAACAGCAGCTAAATTAGGCTGCTTTAGAGGAATAGCTCACCCAAAAATTAAAGGACTGTTGTTGTTCTAAACCTGTATGAGTTTCTTTCTGCTGTTGAATGTAAAAGTACATGAAGAGTTAATTTGAAAAAACAGATAACTCCATTTTTAACAATTAAAAAAAAAATAAAAAATTCATTGTGCATTCCAATTATTCTCGATCAAACTGCAGTTGGGTTATTTTGATTAAGTTAAAAAATAACAAAAAAATACAGCTAACTAACACAACAAAAGACAATAAAAACATGATAACATAATAAAAAACATGATTTAAATTTTTTTTTTAATAAACTGAGTTATCTGTTTTTGCAAATAAACTCTTCATATATTTGGAACAATACTGGAAACCCAACAGTTGCTGGGCCCCCATGACTTCCATAGTATGAAAAACAAAATACACTACTGGAGTCAATGGGGACCAGACACTTTCCAGTTACGAACATTCTTCAAAATATCTTATTTTATGTTGAGGAGAACAAAGAAATTCATACAGGTTTAGAACAACTTGAGGCTGAGTAAATGATGACAGTATTTTCATTTTTGGGTGAACTATCCCTTTAAAATCTCATCATATTAGGATCTCATACAGCCTATTACTACACATGCTTTATATTGAACTATTAACGTTCGTTTAAGATACAAATAACTGTGTTGACGAGGAGACATTTGGACACATAACTGTGCATTTGAACGTTTAAGCACAAGGCGCGAAAAATAACTCGAGTTTAGACTGGCGCTGTACGAGCAGATGCGCGCCACGCAAGTCAGGCTGAAACGCAATGCGCGCATTTGCCAAGATTCTCCTAGTAGTGAGGGCAGAAGTTCGGAAACAAAACGTGTGGGGTTGCCCTTCTCGATGTTCTCAGGAAGACCCGCCATCTTGATATTCTGCCTGCAAGATCTAGCCTCTAGATCCGTTACCTTTGCCTTCAGAGACATGTTCTCCTGTGATAGACCGGAGCAAAGCTGCTCCAGATGAGAGATGCAGGATCTATAATCAGTGCTAGCCTCTTCCAGGTCAGTGATACGGGATGTGTTGGCGGTTAGCGTCGACTGCACTACAGACAAAGAAGTTTCCAAGTTGTTAAATCGGGCATTCATAGAGGAATCCATCTTTCTAATGGCCAGAGGAATAGCCCTGGGTGAAACATCATCTTCATCCTCCAAAGGATAAAAAGCATCGGTCTCAGTGGTCTCATTGCCAAAGTTAGTGTTAGTTAGTTAGTTAGTTAGCACCGGGCTAGTTGAAGTGTCTTCCACCGTGTTGACAGTCGGGGACGGAGTCTTTTTGACAGTCTTTTTAGATTTATTCATCATTAATATATTGACTTTACTAACTGATCAAGTTAAGTAGGAGTAACAAAGTTTTATATGATTTATTCCACCAGGTGTGACGGAGCTGGGTGAAAACTCGTCTTACTCCATGCGCTATTCTTTTGCACCACTATACTGTACCTACTTTAATTAAACTCTGACACCGTTTGAGATAAAGGTATCAAACCAACTGTAAAAATCTATAAATATTATTCCTTATAATGCACAAGGCTTGGTTTTTCAGATTATTCCTTTATTGTTTTTATATACGGTACTGAATCAATATTTTTAATATGTTTTATATACTGTATCCACTTAAATTAATTAAACCCTGACACCGTTTGAGATTGTTACAGAGGAGGCTCCCGTACCGCCTCCTCCGCACCACCAGAGGGAACCGTCTCCCGAATATTAGTCATTCCCATTCGGACTCCAATTTCCATCACCCCTCATGCCTGGGACTGATTACTCATCCACACCTGCACCTCATATACACACACACACACACACATATAAGCCGCTCACACACACAGACTCTCTGTGAAGCCAGCTTCCTCTGTCGTTACAGGTGTAGAACGGAGTGGAGACGCCAGAAGCGCACGTGGAATTTTTTTTGAAAAAAAATACAAGCAGCGAGTGTTTTAGAAACGGATCATCATATTTATCGGAAAGTACAGGCGGTTGAGCAAAAAGTGGAACGATAGGAGTGATTACAGGGGTATCAATGAGTGTAACAGTGGAGGAAATAAAGAGGAATATCAAGGGAGCAAAAGTTGTAAATGTTCAAAGAATGAAATCAACAAGGGATGGAGTGGTAAAGGACAGTGAAACGGTGCTAATAGAGTTCGAAGAAGAGATGGTGCCAAAGAAAGTTTTTTTTGGGGTTTTATGAGTTACCCAGTGAGGGTGTACGTGCCAAAACCACTGAGATGTTTTAACTGCCAAAGGTTTGGTCACATTGCAAAAAATTGTAATAGGCAGAGAAGATGTGCAAGGTGTGGAGGGGACCATGAATATGGAAAATGTGGGTCAGGGGTACCACCAAAATGTTGTAACTGTGGTGGTGACCAAAATGTGGCTTTTAGTGGATGTGAAGTAATGAGACGAGAGATGAATATCCAAAAGATAAGAGTGATATATATATATATATATATATATATATAATAATTTCTGTCCCCTTCACTTCTGAAATGATGGCTATGCCCCTGTTTAAGTCAGTTTGGCCTCAAAACATTGGCCACAAAGAGTTTAAGCGCTTTTTATGAACACACCTAAAGCGTGCGCACGAAAACGAAAAAGCCCGTCAAACAGTGACTGATTACTGAACTAAGTTATGTTTTGTGCTAATACTGTCAAAACACACAAGGTTTATGTATAGACTCAGTTGGTTATGTCTAAAATGAAAGTAAACAACTGAGAGAAAAGGATGCGTGCCTGTATAATAGATGTGTGCAGGTCTTAAAGGGACAGTAGGCTACATGCTGCCGACTGTAATTAAAGGGATAGTTTTCCCTAAAAGTTCTGTCATTATTTATTCACTCACATGTTGTCCCAAACCTATATTAATTTCTTTCTCACAAAAAATATTTTGAAGAATCTGGGTAACCAAACAGTTGCTGGTCCACATTGACTTTGAAAGTAGGGGGAAAAAATACTATGGAAGTCACTGTGGACCAGCAACTGTTTGGTTTTCCACCTTCAAAATATCGTTTGTTTAGCAGAAGTAGGAAACTCATTCAGGTTTAAAACAACTTTTGAGTGAGTAAATGAAGGTATACAAATAAAACACTAGCCTATTTAAATTTTTTGGTGAATTATTCTTTTAATGTTAATAAAACACCAAACACAAAGAGAAATCACTCTCTGGAAAACTGTAGTACAGTTGCTTTAATAGGAATCAATGTGTATATAGTGTTTTATTTTTATATTTGTTCATTCAATTTTCTGAATGCTCCTGCTAAATACACATATTAATAGGTGCCTATACTTCAGCCTACCTGAAAATAAAACACTGTTTATTCTATTTGTATATGTGTATTTGTAACGTGTATCTTTCAACCACTTTGGCCTTCATATCCGCCATACTTTTTTATATTTTGTTACTTTGAAAGGCTTTGTCTTTATAATAGGGAAATTAGTTTGGCTGTAATGCTCAAACAGCTTGCAAAATGCCCTCGTAACGCCATTTCGCACCTGCCCCTCCGGAGGTCTGTGCACGCCACTGAACAAAGGCATGATACATTCTTTAAAAATACAATTTCTTCATGTTTCTCTCCTCAGTATACGGATCTGGAGACCATGTGTTCATACAAACAGGGGGCTCTGTTAAACTAGACATAAAAAATGAAACACCACCTCACTTTAGTAGATTAGTATGGATGAATGATAAATCAGATAATGTAGTCAGATTTCTAAATCAATCTGGAGAAATCAAACCTCACAGTTCATATATGAACAGAGTGGATTTCAATGCTAAAACCTTCTCTCTAACACTGAGGAACATGCAGAAGACAGACAGTGGACTCTACAGAGCAATGACAATAGGAAAACAAGAAATGTGTGTTGCTGAATACAACATATCAGTTATAGGTGAGTATAACTTAGTGAAATAAAGTTTCAAAATAACACCTTTCATTCATGTTCTGTTTGTTATGAGCTTTAAAGAGTAGAATATCAATAGAATCTGCACTATCATGTTACAGAAACAGCACAAAGAGGGTAGTCAGTTATAATTTTATAAGCTTTATCGTACTTACAGAGTTTACAATGCATTTTTTTTCTTTTAAGTCTCAAGAGTTTACAATTGTAAAGATTATTAATGTCACTTGGAAATGGAAGCAAATTAGTGGCTAAATGGATTGTAGTTGATCCTTAGGGACAAAGCGGTTTGGCACACACGTGATCCGTGGATTAATTGCAAAATTTAAGCATAATGGAGTATTATTAGTTTATCATTTGTTCGTATTTACACAAGCAAGCAAATTGTAAAAAATTAAAGAGAGGAAAGGCGAAAGGGAACTCGTTTCATTACTCGCTGTTCTCTAGTAGGCACAGCCACACACGCGTTTCAGATGGCGCGCGAACACCGAATTGAATCCTTTTCAGAATCCTCTGTACAGACACATACACATAAAATTATGACAAAATACCCATCTCGACAATCATTCAGGTAAACTCAGTCAGTTATGTCTCAAGTGAATGAAAACATGATGTGTATCATTATATCGGCTCCGTGCATCAGGTCTTAAAGGGACAGCGGCCTATAAATACTGCTGCTGTCATTAATGATCATCAAACAACAAAACAGATGTGATAAAAATGTATATTCAATTTATACAGGGAACACTTTCCCTAATTACTACATTTCTGTATTTGAATACTACCAACCTTATTTTATTTGTAACATATTCTGTTGTATTTATCTATGCTTGTAATTTGTTTATTTGTTCTTATTTTTACTGGCTGTTCTCTTGTCTCTTTAATCATGTTAAAACTCTCTTAGTTAATCTAGTAGTATTTGCTGTGGTATCAAAGAAGTACTTCGCTTTAAGTAATAAATGGAAAGCAAGTTAAATTGAAATATTTTTCTTTTCTTGCTGATCCGAAAAATGATCCGATCCGTGGGGTAAAAACAATAATGTGATCCGAACCGTGAGATTTGTGATCCGTTGAACCACTAAAGCAAATACATTTTTACATTGACTAAAATGTGAGGCTAACTTGACACAAATTGTCATGTGATGCTGTGGTTGTTGAATTCAGCTCCCTTCATCTAAAATTTGCAAAGACTGCAAAGACTGCTCGATCTTGCAGGTTTGCATTGCACAACATCAGAAAGATCAGGTCCTTTCTACTGGAGCATGCGGCACAACTGGTCTTCAACAAGCACAAAATAGCCCATGTTACACCTCTCTTTACCTCCTTGCACTGGCTACTGGTTGTGGCTCGCATCAAGTTCAAGGCATTGATGCTTGCATATAGAACAGCCACAGGCTCAGCACCCACCTATTTCCTCTCACTACTATGAATCTACTTCCCCTCCAGAAGTCTGATATCCGCTAGTGAGCGACGCCTCGTGGTACCATCACAGAGAGGCTCAAAATCACTTTCCAGAACATTCTCATTCACCGTTCCTGGCTGGTGGAACGATCTTCCCACCCCTATCCGGAATGCTGAATCCCTGACAATTTTCAAGCGACAGCTGAAAACTCATCTCTTTAAACGCTACTTGACTTCATCCTAAATTTAAAAAAAAACTCTGTCTTTCTCTTTATTTATTCCTTCCCTTTCTAGCTTGTACTTATTTGAACAATGGCTAAAACTTGGTATTACAAGCACTTCCTGTGTCTGTTTGCCTCTTTAAGAAGAATCGCTTTATGTATTCCCCAATTGTAAGTCACTTTGGATAAAAGCGTCTGCAAAATGACTAAATGTAAATGTAAATGTAAAAAGAGCATCTAAAAAGGTGTCAGATATAGAACGTCTGCTCACTCATCAAGGGAACTGAAAAGCATTAGAATAATTTAGTGAAAGAACAGGCGAAGAAAGGAACTGATGGACATAGGAATGAAAGTTTCATTTGATATATTTTATAAAGCATTAATTGACTAGCACAGGCTTCACCTTAGCTACAACATGCACTTTGAAAAGTCCATTAACATATTACAGTTTTTTTCCCCCCATATCTCGGACATACATCAGTTTTAGGTCACTTTTTCAAAACCCTTCACAGTATTCTCCTAACCAACTTTCATCTTGACACAACAGTAAATGTTACATCAAAAATGCACTAAAACTACCTAAACACTTCAGACATGCATATATATACACAGTGGTGTGAAAAAGTGTTGGCCCCCTTCCTGATTTCTTGTTTTTTTGCATGTTTTTCACACTTTAATGTTTCGGATCATCAAACGAATTTAATTATTACACAAAGATAATGCAAGTAAATACAAAATGCAGTTTTTAAATGATGATTCCATTTATCAAGGGAAAAAAGCTGTCCAAACCTACGTGGCCCTACGTGAAAAATTAATTGCCCCCTCCTGTTAAATCATGAAAGAACTGCAATTAACCACATTATTTTAGAAAGCTGAGTTAAATTTCACTAGCCACACCCAGGCCTGATTACTGCCAGACCTGTTGAATCAAGAAATCACTTAAATAGAACCTGTCTGACAAAGTGAAGCATGCTTAAATAGCAACAC
>NW_015507749.1:0-2149 GCF_001515645.1 Sinocyclocheilus grahami | reverse complement strand
TCACACCCCTGTATATATATATATATATATATATATATATATATATATATATTGAATTGCTGTTATTGAGTTTTTGTTAGATTTTGAACTAAGGTTTAACAGTTTTAAAAAGAGCATGTAAATGTGCAAATTGCCTGTAGGTCCATAGAGTTTTGGCAGTGGTGGTTGTGTCTGAGTGAGAAAAGAATAAGCAATTTGAGAGATTTAGTGACTGAATGTATTGTGGCAAAAAAAACAAAAACAATTATCCACAGTTTATCCCACATAGAGTGCTGTTGTACTCACTGTGTGAGGAGTTTTTAAAAAGTTACCTAAGTATTGAGAAATGGGTCCTAGCGAATTAAAAAAAAAACTGTAACCTATAGCTTCATGCAAAGTGTTCTATATGTTTCAGATCCAGTGGATTCTCCTATTCTGAACTGGAATGTCACCAGAATAAGTGTTAACGCCTGTATTGTGGACATCTCATGCAGTGGGCGTGATCATACAATCAGAGAAATCCACCACAGCAACAACTGCACTCAGGAGAAAGTGAAATCATTTGGAATCCAGACTCTAGCCCTGTATTGTATAGATAACGTAGTTGTTTGTAACTACAGCAACCCAGTCAGCTGGAAGAATGACATAATAGAGATTAACCAACTTTGCACACCTCATGAACGTAAATAACTACTCTTACATCATTCATATTTGAATTCTTAGCAGTTTATTCTCAAAATAAAATACTACAAAATATCTTTAATTTTAGCATATGATTGTTCTGATGATTGTTAATGTGAAAGATTTAATTTCAGCAGAGTATCCCAACGAAAACGATGGTTCTTTTCCTCTCCATTGGATCTTGGTCATCGCTGGTGTATCAGTGTTGGTTTTCCCAGCAGTTTCTGTAATATGCTGCTCTTACAAGAAGCGTAAAAGGGGTACGTCTGCCTTAATTAAAAATAAATGACTGTAGCCTCCGTATGATTTTTTTGTATGCAAGTCACTTTCTAAATCTATTCTATTCTAAATCTCTTAGGTGCCCAACAGAGCAATCATACAGGTTGTGGAAAAGTTCATGTATTAGATAGATCATCTGCCTCTGAAGCAGACCATACAATTTATTCAATAGTGTATTATTCAACAGTCATGGAAGACGACCTGTGCATAAATACCAAATGTTAAATCTATGTAAAAATGTGTGTTTGGTTGGCGCCGATGGCCTCGTGGGCAGCGCAGCACCATTGTGCTTCAGGCGTCACGAGTTCAAGTCCCGGCTTGCGGACCTTTCCTGATCTCATCTCTCTGTCTCTCACCCACTTCACTTCCTGTCGACCTATACTGTCATATCTAAATAAAGGCATAAAACACCATAAATAAATCTTAAAAAAAAAAAAATGTGTGTTTGGCAATAGATATCTTAAAATTATTTTTACAAATTTTAGCATACTGTGCCAAGCATGCAAATTTAAGTCATTTATTAGTAATGAGTGATAATATGAATGATAATTGTTTTGTTGAAGTTTCCTTACTACCATTAAACTGTTTGTTTGTTTAATTAACTGTATTCTGACTTTATTGTACATTTTTGTTTGCACTGAAACAGCTCATAATATTAATTGAATTTATATAATTATTGGAGTATGAATAAATAAAGGTGAAGCATCATGCCTCTCTCTCATAGCCATGAGAACCTTTTTATTTATTTATTAATATTTAGGGAATGCTCCTGGTTAAATATGAGTTCAGCACTATTAACATTTAGCATTTCGACTCATTTTGACTCAAATGGGAAGACTGAGTGATATTTTAGTCTGTTTTTCACACAAAGCAAAAGCATGACTTACATTTGTCTACCAGATGGAAATAGTACAGTATATGTAAGAGTATATGGCCCTGTTTTTATCTGGGTTAACTACATTATTTAACATGAACTAATAAAAAAAAAAATGTCTAGGATAATGGTTAAAATGGTTGCTGGTCTCCACTGACTTCCATTGTATTTGTATTTTCCATATTATGGAAGTCAAAGGGGACCAGCAGTTTTCTTGAAAATATATTCTCGTGTGTTCAGCAGAAGAAAAAATACTCATACAGGTTTGGAACAACTTGAGGGTGAGTAAATTACGTCTCTAGGTTACGTATGTAACCATGGTTCCCCGAGGGAACG
>NW_015507748.1:46784-48303 GCF_001515645.1 Sinocyclocheilus grahami | reverse complement strand
GCTCTGTATTGCAAGTGCAATGCTGTACCAGGTAAGCTACTGATCAAGTTTTCTTCATCTGAAAAGCCATACATATGAGCTGGTTGTGTGATAGTTGTTGGTGTTTTACTGCGACTAGTGTTCATTTCTGCTGGAAATTGCAGTGAATTTTATGTACAGTGCAGGTAAGTTTTTGGAGTTTTGCAAAAATGTAGGTAGATGTTTAAATAGATTTTATTTATTTTTTTAATGAGCCTGTCATGAACTGCTCAAAGACACGAAGGTAGAGGATCCAAATGCAGTAGTGGACAACCAGGGCACTGTGACAGTTGTGACAGTTACCTTTAAAGATTTGATGTACATGTGAACTTGTGAAGAGACACAAGCAGATTTCAGACTGATCAATTAAAATTTTTCTCAATAGCGGATTTTTAAACTTCTGTTCTCCCAGCCTGTCTATCATGCTCATAAACCTGCACAAAACAGTTCAGCTTAAGCCTAGAGAGGATGGGAATCCAGCTAACCACCATGGGCTGGTTTCAGCAGATTTATTCAGCAAGGAAACAGTGCTCAACACAGATCTTAAACTCAATAAACTCACTTATTAAACCACAGGCAGTATCTGTTTGAGCAGGAAGGCTTATTGTGTTGGTTTGAGAGTATTCTTCATTTGTTTATTTTCTGTTCCTCTCCTTTTTATTTTCAACAGGAAAATTGTGTATATGTGTGTCATTGTCTTTGTTCAGGGTTATTTGGGCTGGCGTGTTGTTTCACCTTCTCCCATCAGCCCTTCCACACATAATTAAAAGCCAGAAGTGTCTTCATTTCCTGTGCCATCAAAAGCCACTAACCAGTAGCTCTACAGTCAGCAGAAAGCCTCTGTGTGTGCACAGATGAAAACACAGATGACCATCTAAAGCAATTTGGCATGAAATCTCGCAAGATGACAGCTACAAAAATATACTATGCAGCACCTAAACAAATTATTTTTGTTGCATAGCAATGTTATTTTAATTCAGAGAATATGAAAAGATGCCACTTACGTAAATATGCCACCTAATTTACTTAATACATTTTAGATGAATTTCACCCTTTTATTACATACATAGTAAGTGTTTAATGAGAAGACACTACTCTGTATTGCAAATTTTGTATCGTGAATATAGTGAATATAATCCACTGTGTTATGCTTTATAAGTGCCCAGCTGATCTGTTTTACTAGCATAGATGAACTTTCAATCACTGTAACATGTTCTTTGAAAGTCCACACTAGAACATATAGTAGCTTGAGAGCTTGTGGACCTCTGGATGTGATTACATGGATGATGGGAAGTTAAAAAGATAGATGTAAAGAAAAATGATAGACAGAAGAAAGGTGATGACTTTCTCTCTCTCTCTCTATTAAACACTGGCTGA
The DNA here is from genome assembly GCF_001515645.1 of Sinocyclocheilus grahami. Taxonomy (NCBI): domain Eukaryota; kingdom Metazoa; phylum Chordata; class Actinopteri; order Cypriniformes; family Cyprinidae; genus Sinocyclocheilus; species Sinocyclocheilus grahami. The sequence continues at coordinate 46,908 of NW_015507748.1, read as the reverse complement.
CAAAGGTAATGCAAAGACTGCAAATCTGAAGAAACAATAGAACAGTCTTTCCTTTATATAATCAGAGGCTGTAAGACAGTGAAGAGCTTTGATTTAAGCTGAACGTGCTGGTATTAGAGAGTGT
>NW_015507748.1:44688-45266 GCF_001515645.1 Sinocyclocheilus grahami | reverse complement strand
CAAATGGCTGTGCATTTATTTGTGTTTTTAACTCAATGGGAGCGAGATTAAACTGTCTGAACATGAAGCTGTGTGTGTTGTCAAAGTCCCTTTAAGGGTATTCTATAGTCTTTGGTGTTGTCAGAAGATTTGGCATATACATTTTCTACAACATGAGGTTGAGTAAATAATGACAGAATTAATTCCTTTAATATGTACCATCATTAGTGACACTTGTTTGAAGTACAGAGTTTTCACTTAATACAATTGATAATTATGACAATCTTTTCTGCATTTAAATTTGAAAAGTATAATGCGAGATTAGAATTGCAGCAGTATTTTAAGTGTTGAACACCAGATAATATGTAGTACTGTTCTGCTTTTCTTGATTTATGCTGAGCAACTTTCCGTTTATTACAACAGTACAATTAACATCCATTCAGCAAATGTGTAAAAGGCTCTTGGAGGATAATAATGAAGAAGCGCTGGTATTATGTATCTCAGCACTTCAGTCAGCTCATATGCTTTAGAAGAGAATTTCACAGTGGCCGAATAACACAGAATCACATGAATTATACAATAACTATGGCAAATGTATC
>NW_015507748.1:42791-44013 GCF_001515645.1 Sinocyclocheilus grahami | reverse complement strand
TTAAAGCAGTATTGGATCTGTTTAATAAGGTGTGGAAGGAAGGCATGTTGCCAAGGGAATGGAAACATGCTATAATAATCCCTATAGCAAAACCGGGGAAAGACCCAGCAATAGCAGGTAACTACAGACCTATTGCCCTTACATCTAATTTATGTAAATTAATGGAAAGAATGATTGCAAATCGGTTGTACTATATATTAGAAGGGAAACAATTAATAGCATCATATCAGCTTGGGTTTCGCCCTGGACATTCAACCATGGATGCACTGATAAGGTTAGAAACAGATGTTAAGAAGACACTGGCAATGAAAGAAGTGTAAGTAGCTGTGTATTTCGACATCGAAAAGGCTTATAACATGATGTGGAAGGAAGGATTATTATTAAAGTTACATTGACAATTGGAAGAAAATTGGAATTGGGGGAAGACTTTATAATTGGGTGTTGAGTTTTATGTTTGGTCGGTCTATTCAAGTGAGAGTTGGAAATATTTTATCAAGCATGGTCAATGTGGAAAATGGTACTCCTCAAGGGAGTGTTATTAGTCCTGTAGCAAATTAGCTCAAAAGGGAAATGTACATAAATAATTACAGTTAATTGATTAATTACAATTATTTATATGAGCTGCCAGTAGTAACTGTAGCAGAATTAAATTGCCATCAACTAATCTGTTCGTCCAGTGAACATTTAGTGTAATTTCATATCAACTCTAAGAAAGGATATGTTCGTGGCCACAGAAAACAACCTTTTTACAGTAGCTTAATAATGCATTAGAGCATGTAGCAAGGATCCAAATTGTAAAGGGATATTAATTTCCAAGGCAGAATCAGAAACTCGTGTAATTGGTTGCACAAGAGTTTTATTGACTAAACACTAACACAAACTAGTCTAACAAACAAACAAACAATCACTGATGGATGAAACCATCAGGAAAACCAGAGAATGAAAGCTATGGAAAGAGTCAGCTAACCACCTGAGTAAAACCATCAGCGCCATTTTAGAACGGGGTCTACAGCTTATACTAAACCTGTTTCGTTTAGTTAAATGTATGATACTTGCATTGCCTTGGCCTGGAATGGATGCAGTCTTGGATGAAAGTCTTGATGGTTTGGAGGTTCGGTGGTGTAGGAGTCGCGATCACCTTCTTCCAGGTTTGAAAAGTGACTCCAAAAAGATGTTATTCTGACTCGGTAGAGTTTTCTCCCAGATGAAGATGATGAAGAGC
>NW_015507748.1:33731-41902 GCF_001515645.1 Sinocyclocheilus grahami | reverse complement strand
AATATAACTAAAAAAATTGTGTGTCTGATTGGTCCAGACGCTACAGTCCCATTTTATTTAATATCATGATTAATGATAATTTTGATCGAATTAGTCGAGATATTAATAAAGCATTATACGTGGATGATGGAGCATTGTGTAAAAGGGGAAGGAATGTAACTTACGTTGTTCAAAATATTCAAAAAGCAATAGAGAGCATTGAAAGATGGTCATTAGAACGGGGTTTTAAATGTTACATTTTCTAAATCATGGTGTCAGTTTTTCACTCAGAAGAAGATAGGACCAGTAGTACAGCTGTATATGTATAAGCAGCCACTGGAAAGAGTGATGACATTTAAATATTTAGGTTTATGGATAGATTGTAAATTGACATGGAAAGTACATATAGGTTATATTGAAAAGAAGTGTAATAAAGTACTTAACCTAATGAGGTGTTTAGTAGGACAAGATTGGGGTGCAGATTAACAATCAATGATGGAAATATGCTATGCACTGCTTCGCTCCATATTAGATTATGGATGCATTGTATATGGGTCTGCATCAAAATCATTGCTTAAGAAATTGCATGTTATTCAGTATAGAGCATTAAGATGCATTCTAGGAGCTGCTAAAACAACACCAGTAGCAGTAATGCAGGTAGAGCTCTCAGAAATGCCTTTAAGTTTACGGCGTCAAAAATTATCTATGGTATATTATATTAATTTAAAAGGCCATGATAAGAAGCATCTGGCTCAGAAAGTACTAGAAGAAAGTTGGGAGACTAAACATTTGTCTGGAACAGGATTTGCATGGAGGGCACAGGAATGGGCAAAATAAATTAAAATGGAATTGGAAACATTTGCACCAACTGTATTAATATCTCCAATACCACCTTGGTTTTTAAGTGAGCCACAAATTGATTTTTGCAGTACATAACAGAATTCAAAAAGGAGAGATTGAAGGTGAAATTAAACATAATACTCTAGAATATATTAATGCTGTTTATTCTGAATTTATTAAGATGTACAGAGATGGATCTAAAAACCCAGAGACAGAGCGAACAGGTGCAGCATTTTATGTACCAGATTTTAAAAGTGGGAATAAAGGTAGAATAACTGATGCAACATCAGTATATACAGCAGAATTAGTCACCATTCAGATGACACTTGAATGGTTTGAGGGGGAGATGGCAAACTCAGAAAAGGAAGCTTTAATTTGTTCAGATTCAATGGCATCACTTTCAAGCTTGAAAACTTTACAGTCATGTAGAAAAGATATACTGATAGAGATATTGATTATTTTATATAGAATAAGTAAAATGGGAAGTGAAGTGCAGTTTTTATGGGTACCAGCGCATGTAGGGATACGAGGAAATTAAACAGCAGACAAAATGGCTAAAGAAGCAGTTAAAATGGATAATATTACCGTAGCAGTCACTTTAAGCAGGGCAGAAGTAAAGTCTGTGATTAAGCAAGTTTGTAGGAGTAAATGGCAGAACTACTGGAACTCATGTAAAAAAGGAAGACATTTTTATAGAATACAAAGTAACATAAAACAAGGTAAAATTAATCAATATATAAATAGGAAGGACTTTATTATATATACAAGATAAAAAATGGGTCATACTAATCTTAATGCAACACTTCATACTATCAGAAAACATAATTCTGGTTTATGTAATAGGAAATGGAAATGGTTGAGCAGGTTTTGATTAGATTAAAAAAAATATGAACAGGAAAGAACTGAACTTATCAGAGATATGCAAGCTTTGGGTATTATGGAATTTACCTTATATAATATTTTAAAGGCAGGAGTAGAATTTAATAAAATAATTACAGTATTAATGAAGTTCTTAAGAAATAGCGGTCTAAAGAACAGAATATAGAAAAACTCCAGTACAGTAGGTGGTGGTATGCACCTTTCCAGTTGGTTTGCAACCCGCCAATAAACTCACAGAAGAAGAATAAGATTATCAAGTTTATCGCGCTGAAATCATGCATTTTAAACCATATTAGTTTTAACTTCTGATATACGGTTTTCTGAGTGCGCACGTACAGAAAGCGGCTGTCACAGCATGTGAGTACTAAACTAAGTTATGTTTCACACACAAGCTTACGTTAAAAACACACATGAGTTACAAAAACAGTTATGTTACAGTTATGTCCGTCAAGGTAAACAGCTGGGAAATAAATTGCATGTTTATTTTAGAACTGTGTGGCAGCAGCAATATACAGTAAATAAATCTATAAACCCACTGCTCTCTTGTCTCCTCTGAGGCTGGGACTCTAAATAGTGTTCTGTGCAGCCAAAGGCAGAACATAAGCATTAGAACTGGTACACCGTTGTCACTTGCAAAATCAAAATGACAGCACCGTGAGTGAAAACATGCAGATTAAGGGGCGATAATATTATAATGAGATCCCTTTGCAACGTCACTAGGGGAGCGAAATCAGACGCGCTTGTTTTTTCAGACGCTTGCAGAAAAAGGCTTACCAAAACAAAGTTACTGTGTTAATCTGTTTCACGTTTCCTTGGTTGGTAGATGTACCGGGGACCTGATTATAGCACGTAATACCTGGAAATGTCAGATTTTCATGATATGTCACCTTTAAATGAACTCATATTATTAAATGAACTCATATTATTACGTTTATCTCTTGACCATGCCTCCCCCACATTGGTGCTGCGAGTCAACACCGCCATTTTGTCATTGTTATTGTGTGTGAAATCAAGGATGAGGATGTGAATGAGAAGCTGTAAATTTTGTTTTAGTTAGTTCTATGGACGTCGTTTTCTGCCATTTAGCTTTCATCGTGTCTTTCTTTCCCTTGAGAGATTGTTTGTGATCGGTGAAAATTGCTCTTTGTCTAAACGACGGGACATTTCTCATTCGTTAGTTAGCTAACATTAGCTTTCTCACTTGCGCTTGAACCCCTGACCAGCGACTGCGATTTCTTTCATCTTTTCCTTTTTATCATTATTTTTCAACCGAGGAGCTGTTGTTTGTGAGGAGTGCAAATTATTTCAGAAATTTTTTTTTACTAACCATTTTAATAATTTACTGTTGCTACTTTTCTAGTGATTTTTATGCATAGATTAAATTTTTTCTTAAAAAAAAAACTAATAGAAATAGAAAAGCCTAATTAATTGATTAATTGATTATACATGAACTGGCATGAGTGTGAGTGTTTATTAAGTGAGTTTACAGTGCACAGAGCCAAAAGTGCCTATACTTGAAAAAACACCCACCTACAATTACTAATGAGATCATACTGGCTCTTGAAATGTGTAGGCTAATTTGCCATTGGGTCACTTTCAGAGACTGGCGTCGGGTAATGAAAGTAGCTTTCTCCGGAAATTTCAGTACATTTATTTATTTATTTTTTATATTAGCTGGGGAGGATAGTGTGACATTGGACAAAAGGGAATAGTCTTCATCTTTCTCTCGCTATGCGTTCAGTGAAACAGCGCTGGATTGACAGGGAGAGTGAGAAATGACAGAGTATGAAAGAAAAATCGAGAAAGAGCTGTCTCCCTCAACACGCTGTGGCTACTGTGAGGATCGGAGAAGCAGAGTGACACTGGAATGAATCCACAACAGATGGGATGATTCCCTGCGGTCTTGTCAACAGCAGGATTAGACCCTCACTCTGCCTGCCATTTCATGAAGCTTTTCTGAGAGAAAAGGAGGTAAATTGAGTGAGAGAAGCCTTTTGAGTTTTGTCTGATTCCAAACAGGGCCCTTGACTCGACTGTGGTCCTGTGTAGGTCCTATATGTGCCACACACACCGTCTAATCCCATCATTGGTAATTGGCTGTCATATACCTTGGCCCAACAGCTCCATCATTTTATTTTAATTTTTTGCCTCCAATGTACATGTTTTTGTCTTGTTTTTTCCCCTTTTCTGTTTTATTTGGTCCTATTTTCATTATATAAGAGTAGAAAGAACACTCTTTTTCACATGGTTTGAGAACTTATCAGGATGAGCTATTTGATATCAACTTTCATGGGGAAAACAAACCCACTTGCCACTTGAAAGACTAGGTGAGGGCACAGCACACCGCAAGAATCGCAGAGGGAATATGAATAAATGTTTCTATTATTTTCCATCTATTGTTTCTCTTTCCATTTTTTCTTTAATGAATGGCAAAACTTACCACCAACTGCACAGATCTCTGTGGCTAAAACCCTTTTCTGCAATGCTGTCAAGAAGAGCTGGATCAAACAAAGCACAACTGTCATATTTGTATTTATTTTTTTACTTAGATATGGTTAATTTGAATAACCTTACATAATGTGTCTTGTTGTTGCAATACAGATTCAAAGCCAAAGGGGCGTGGAGCAATGGTATAAAGGGAAAAAATGTGTGATGTGTCAAGTCTGAATATACAAAATTTTAATTGAGATTCGAGTGCTGCGGTGGACAGGAAGAATTGCAGTGAATAATAACTTTAAAGAAATAGCTTTAGAAAAAATATAGAGGTGTTTATTATTAGACCAAAAGCCTCTGCATGTAATAAACACTGTCTAACACTTGATGGCTGCTCTGTCAGTTCTTCGTCTTCAGTTAGGAACCTAGGTGTGCTATTTGATAGCAATCGTCCCTTTGAAAACCATATTTCTACTGTAGTGGACAGCACATTCCAGGGCCCAGTTTATGGCGGGACCCCTCTCTGACCACAATAGTGGACAAAGGTTTGCTACATTTTGATTGGATCTTGGTGGACTAACATAAGCAAACTGTCCAACGCCATCAGATAAAGATGCCAGGACAACAGCCAGACACCTCTTAGAGGGCAAGAAGAAGAACTTTGGTACAAAGCCCGGGAAGGACAGGACTTCTTACTGGTCAAAATGCAGTTTCTGCCCTTCACCCACCAACAGACTGATTCCTAAGGTTTTGGCCTGTGACTGCCATAAAAATTCCTTAGGACGTCTAGATGCAGCAGCAGTGGGTGAAACAAAGAGAGATCACAAAGTTCCATCCAAATCCATTCATAACTATGTTCTCAAACCTAAAACTGATGCAAACTACAACACACACATCTTATACTCATTCAGAGAAATAAGTATTCTCAGTGACAGCGACGCGTAGTGCAACATCTCACACAAACTCAGCTGTTAATGGACAAATGAATGCATGCATGGCAGTTCAATCTTTTCCCATCATGTTTGGACTTAATGTGTTCGTAATATTGCCAAAGGTATTATGGTTTTGGTTTGGTAAGTGAGAAAAGCACCGGTAAAACTTTAGTGACACTTTTCTAAATGCATGTTTGGACTATGCAAATAAGTTCCACAGGAGGAAAGAAAGGTGGGCCACACCGTGTCCCCCCACTCTGATGCAAACAGCCAATCACAGCCTGGAAATGGAGAGGGGCCAGATTGCAATCTCCTCATCGGAAAGGGATAAATGTACCTTCCCAAAAGACACTCCTTGTTATGAGTCTGAGGCCTGTAAGGGTGAGACACTAATGGTACACAAACTCAGCTGTTAATGGACAAATGAATGCATGCATGGCAGTTCAATCTTTTCCCATCATGTTTGGACTTAATGTGTTCGTAATATTGCCAAAGGTATTATGGTTTTGGTTTGGTAAGTGAGAAAAGCACTTTAGTGACACTTTTCTAAATGCATGTTTGGAGTATGCAAATAAGTTCCACAGGAGGAAAGAAAGGTGGGCCACACCGTGTCCCCCCACTCTGATGCAAACAGCCAATCACAGCCTGGAAATGGAGAGGGGCCAGATTGCAATCTCCTCATCGGAAAGGGATAAATGTACCTTCCCAAAAGACACTCCTTGTTCTGAGTCTGAGGCCTGTAAGGGTGAGACACTAATGGTGTTTTTCCACTGCGTGGTACGACTCGGCTCGGCTCAGTACGGCACGGTTCGGCTCGGCAGGGTTTGCGCTTCCACTGCAGTTCAGTACCGCTTTAGAGTGGGCGGGATTATTCACATGTCGTTATAGTTGCGCCGCCTCTACTACCACGACTCCTAAAAAAACGTTTTCATTCCGCATCGCCCCATCAAGCTCTCGCTGGATCCGCTCCTCTGCTATCAACGAGAGGAACGTCTGTTCTTCTGCAACAGACAACAAAACATTTTGGTTGTTAAAAAAAGGTGCACTCGTTCAAAACAGTAGCGTTCGATCCTTCGCTGGCTGTGCTCATTTAAATCTAGCGGTTCTTTTGTGTTTGCAAGTTCAGTGACGCAGGTAGTGACGATTCTCTCCGGCCAATCCGTGATCAGCAGAGTTTACACGTCACGTTTTGGTAACGGTACAGTTCACTTGGAACCCCAACCGAGGTGGTACTAAAAAAAGTACCAGGTACTGTACACGGTGGAAAACCCCCAAAAAGTGAACCGTACCGAGCCGTACCATGCAGTGGAAAAGCGCCATAACAGAGCAAGTTCTGAGTCTGAGTACTGCAATGGAAAAAGACGTTAACAGAAACACAGAAGTTCTGAGTCTCCGCCCTGTTACAGGGAAGGCAGCAACAGAAACAACTGTTCTGTGTCCCCTGTCTGCAAGGGTGAGACAATAGCAGATCCCATAGGAAAAAAATATTGCTCAGTGGTTGCTTTTCCTAAGCTCAGGAGACTTAGATGAGATTTTCATATATCTCTCATTTTAGTACCAACAGCATTTCAGATGTTTCTCCTAAAATTCCTTAGGAGAAATGGAAGTAGACACAAATGAGACATGAGAAATATTTGAGAAAAAAAGAGTAAAAACAGAGAATGTGGTGGAAGAAACATAGAATATCTCTTTATTGTCTTGCTGCAATCTCTATCAAGACTCCATTATAGGAATATTTTATTGCTCAGTGGTGCTCATTCAATAACAGGATCAATCATATGATTCTCATGTATTATTTTAGCCTCAATCATCTCAGATGTCTCTCCTAAAAATCCTTAGAAGAAATAAAAGTAGACACAACTGAGATATGAAAAAGTTCTGAAAGAAAGGAATCCAAAATGACAATGGGAGAGAAACGTGTGAGATCTCTTTATTGTCTTGCTGTAATATCTGGCAAGCTTTTACTACTCAGAGGTTGCTTTTTTGATTGTAATGGGGTTTTTCACTTTTAATGGTCAGGACAGTAGTAGTAGTAGAGACAGGAAACAATTGGACAGGAGAGAACTGAACAGGAGCAGAAAAGTACCTTTAGCTGGGCTTCAAACCCATGTTGTCTGCGATGCAGTTGTGCCTTCCCTCGATGTGCTGCCCACAAGGCTATGGCTCTGACAGAAGTTACTCTACGCTATAGATATCAGCTTTGTCTTAAAATGTCTTCAGTTTTATTTTAGGAGAAATGTTAAACTTTTACTAATATTGTAAATACTAAAACTATCATTTAAATAGCATTAAACATTTCAGAACATCAAGGGTTACTAGTTTAAATGTTTAAATGTATCTTCAATGTCCAGCATTGTAAATGCACCACATTTTCCAAACACACTAAAAAAGGCCTTACAAGTGCAAGATGTATAGTATAAGAGCAATACCTTTTTTAACAAATTTACTTTTTTTTTTTACAAATTTTATTTTTTATTATTTTTCCTTTTTTTAGCATTCAAATTTTGTCTTGTACAGCCCATTTTTGCATGTATGTAAATATAGGTTATGGTTTCCTCTGTTAAATCATTGTGCAATAAAACACTGTCTACATAAAACAACTTCAAATATGACAATGCATGTATTGTCTTTGATTGAAATGGTGTGGATAAATGACATGGAAGCTAACCAGAGGGAATAAAAAAAAAATAAAAAAGAGATCTCTTTAACATTTCAAATATTTATCCTAGACAGAAATTAGGTTACTTTAAGATTGAATGGAAACTTTTGCTTGAGTCTCCTGGTTCTCAAACTTGTCTCCTGAGACAAAAACTCTTAACACTGTCACAATGGTCTCCTTTAAAGCTTTAGAACAGATCTCAACAACATCACACACTGTGCTCAGATTTTTGTCTTTAGCTAGAGACGCTGGATCTCTCACATGTGTCTTCTCAAAAGTTTAGAAGAGATCTCAACAACATCACACACTGTGCTCAGATTTTTCTTCTACACTAAAGACTCGGGAGCTCTCACATTTGTCTCCTCTAAATTTCAGAAGTGATCTCAATACATTTACAAAGTGTACACCAAGTCAAATGCCTCAATATGAGCTCAAACATGTCTACCATA
>NW_015507748.1:29875-30568 GCF_001515645.1 Sinocyclocheilus grahami | reverse complement strand
CGATGGAGTTTTGGTTCCTTGCCACTGTTGCCTTTGGCTTGCTTAATTGTGGACGCTTAATTTCTGGCAATACAAATAAAGGTGACTTGACTATAGGTCACATGCCAAGTCCTTTGAGGCTATACAACTCTATTGGTCATCAGATCAAAATTTAGGTTGCTATTCCCTTAAAATATTAACTTCCGCTGGTGCTCCAGCAGTAGTATTACCTAAAGCTTCAGAATTTATACCACACAAGCCATGTGGACACATTTTATGGTGTCATGCAAACGAGAATCATGAATATTGCAGTTAAAAGTGAAAATTGGGTTGACTTCAAAACCAGAATTTAGCTTGATGTAAAGCTCCAACATTGGACAGATGTAAAATTGTGGTTGAAAATGAAAATTGAGCTGATGTAAAAAAAAAAAATGTTTTGAACAGTATGTTTATTGAGATGTAACGATATATAACAGTAATACAGCAATATTGTAGTTACATCTTATTTACATATGAAAGGAAGGAGAAAAAAAGAAAAAGAAGACAACAATGAGAAAAAAGGGGAAGAAGAAGAAAAGTAAAATGGCACAGGTTATTTCAGGTAGTGACATGATATGGGAATTTTGGAATACAAAACATGCATGTAAGCATACAACAAATGGAGCAACAATGGTTAAATTATGCACATCCATAAAGGGGGGGGGGGGGGGGGGG
>NW_015507748.1:15166-28810 GCF_001515645.1 Sinocyclocheilus grahami | reverse complement strand
TGAAAGGTTCAGTAGACTTTTTGCTTTAAATGAATGGTTATTGTTTAAATATTGTTAAATTAACAGAAACTGCTCTTTGTTAATAATTGGAATCTTTTCTGGGAGCGTCCTAGGCTTTTTCACGCTGATGGCCTGCACCCCAGCAGAGTCGGAGCGGAACTCCTTTCGGACAACATCTCCAGGACACTGCGCTCCATATGACTAGTAAGTTAAATCTCAAATAACTGCCCTGATGTCTTGTGTTCTACCCGCTTAAATGATAGAAATACTTGTGCTGTCCAATCTATAAAGACTGCGTCTGTTCCCCGAATAGTGAGGTCAAAATATAAATTTACTGCAGGATCTAGAAAAAATCTGATTGTGATTAAACCAGAAAAATGTAAAATAAATGAACAAAACAATTTTTAAAGTTTGGGCTCCTAAACATTAGATCACTCTCACCCAAAGCAGTTATTGTAAATGAAATGATCACAGATAATAGTTTTGATGTACTCTGCTTGACTGAAACCTGGCTAAAACCTAATGATTATATTGGTCTAAATGAGTCTACTCCACCAAGCTACTGTTACTGGAATAGTTACTACATTAAATTGTGTTACAGTTGGTACTTAAATTGTCATCATTATTCAGTAAAATAATACATGATTTAGATTGGTTTATTTTATAACCAGAAAAGTTTCCAAAGAGTGAACAGATGTTGCATTTTAGTTGGAAATGACATCCGAGTTGACGTCAAAGCACTATGTTCTCTTTACATTAAGTTATATTTATAAACAGACCTTGAATTTTGGTTGAAACTATCCGTCAAAATCCATCATTATCTGTCAAATTTCAACTTGAAAGAAATATGTTGAAATTTGTTTAGTATGACGTTTGTTTGCATGACATCAGACTTTAACAGAGTCGGTTGTAAATGACAAATCAACATACTGAGAAAGTTGGATTGGATTATGCTATACAGTACCAAGGTTGGAAATGTCAGACATACCCAAAGTTAAAATTTTTAGACATGAGCAAAGAAAAGTTAACTTAAAAGGAAATAGGATTGGAAAATTGGAAATGGAACAGGGCATTGCAAAAATGCAACCTCACTTTCTGTGCTTTAGGACTCATTCCTGCAGCACTGTATTTTTTTTTTATTAAACTGTGTATACAAACAGATAATTATTCACTTAAAATAGCATGAATCTAATTAATGGCATGATATAATGATTAATCAAATTAACCACAAAAAAAAAACACATTCATCAATATTTGCTTGGAATATATATATATATAATAATACATAATATATACATAATGTTTCTTATATATATATATTATTCAATAATATTAAAATATTGTGACATTTGATTAAAGCATTAAATAAAAATAAAATTGGAAATTAAGTTGTTTTATTAGGAGCTTACCTGCTAATTATTTTTATTTATTTAATTTTTTTAAGCCAAAATATATTTTAAATATATGCTAAATATATGTTTTAAACAGCGTGGCTTAAGGATTTTTTTTTTTCAAACTGAAAATGCTTTATTTATATAAATATATTTTTAAATCTATGTTAGCAATATACTTCTGGGGCAATATATTTTCAGGATTCTTGTTTTCTAGAATATTAGCTATTGTATTATTATTATTTTGTTTTTCCCTTTCACATTTTTAGCACATTTTCATATATAATTCATATTGCATTGTTAAGTTGGCTCTAGTGCTGTAAGCCCAGCTTTCTTTCCACAGGGGCTCACATTTGATGTCACAGTGGCATACGGCTCTGATCAAACTAGTTAGAAAACATCTGCTCACTTTCACCCATAAGGCACAACATACTAATTGCATTTTCAGGCCGTATGTTCATTTTCCTAATACCACTAATCAATAGTTGTTTTTCTTAAAGCAGCAGATGTTGCTGGTAATCTTAATCTTTCATCTTAATTGTTTGGGTTGATGCAATGAGCGTAATATCACAAAAAACTTTGAAAAAAAGTGCCTCTTGAGATTTTTCTGACTTTTTCACCTCTGCAAAAAATAAAATAAATAATAATAATAATAATTATTATATATAATATTTATTGCTGTTATTATTATTATTAGTAGTAGTAGTAGTGATTTTCCCCCTGAGTATTTTATAGTTGATGAAAGGTGATAATTGCACATAAATAAATGAAAATAATAATTAAAAGTAAAATTTTACATTAATACAAACAATGCAATTAAAATCAAGCAGTACGTATGGGTAATGGATTTGTAAATGCCTTTGTTCTCTGTGACTGTAGAGATTCAAATATCATACTATACAGTGCTAAGGTGGAAGAAATTAAGTAAACAGTTGAGTGTGTGCCTGTAAATTCAGTAAATATATATAATGTATCTTCTCAAGCTTTTGTTAAATGTCTGTATGTGTTATTCTGATAACAGCAACAGAAGCTGGTTGTAAATGACAAATTTACATATATGTCAAGTCAAAAATGGGGAAGCCCACAACTCAGATGAGAGATTCTTGATGTGGTGCTGCTTATCATTAGGGTTTTGCAAGACCAATGACTGCATCATGACACACAGCCTGATCCAATACTTTCAGGGTTTGTCATTTCAATCGCCTTTCTCTGATAACAGCATCCATGGATCTCTTCCAAGCGCTCAGTGTATGCCATTAATGCTGGAGATGTGGCATACCTGTGTGTTCAAGAAACATTGTGGGTTAAGTACATCATAAGTTATATTAACTGCAAACATTTTGACAGGAATCTTCTACAAAATGTTTATATGAATACACATTGCTTACAATATGGCAAGAGTACAGCATTAAACATTAAAACATGATTATCACAGTGTATAGAAGGGTTCCTCAAATTTGCCCCAGGTGCCTCTGTCCTGCAGAGTTGAGCTCTAACAACAATCAACGACACCTGAGCAAGCTAATCAAGGACTTCAGAGTTGAAAATTACATGATTTTGATTAGCGTTTGAGCTAAACTCTAGCAGTGGCCCTCCAGGGCTGTATTTGGGGAACCCTGGTGTATGAAATGTTATTGTCACGTGTCTTGTGTTCCTGTGTTTCCTTAGATTCTTATGTTGAAGTTTTCAAATGACTCTTAGTTGACATTTTGTTCCAGTGTTTTTATATTCTCTTATTTGCTGTGTTTCTTCCTATTCTTGATCGGTTTCTTTGGTTAGTCATTATGTTCACCTCTTTCTAGTTTCATTATACAGTGCACAGTGCACATATACCCTGTTCAACAACAACAGATCCTTGTTGGTTATTGCCTTTGCTATAGTTGGTTATTTGTCTTTCCCATTTCCTATCTTCTTAGATTAACTCTTTCCCAACATTGTCAAAAATTTTCGTCATTTGTGACATATTTAATGCCTAAATTAGCAGTTTAGAGCTGTGCACTAGGATAGTTTACATGTAGCAACAATATAAACAATCAAGCAGTATGTTGTTTTATGTGAGTCTACTGTACAGTATGTACAGTATGTGGATAAAGCTGGATACATTTATAGTAGTTGGAGCTACACTGGCTACTAGGGATGCCCCGATCGATCGGCCGGAGATCGGTATCGGCCGATAATCATATTTTATGACTCAATCGGTACTCACCAACTTGGCCGATCTCAGGAACCGATCCCAATTTGATGACGTTAACACGTGACGACGTACATGATGCGTGGGGACATAAATGATTTGGCACCGCAGTCATGTCATCGCCGGTGTGGAAATGTTATGACGTTTCGAGAAACAATGAAAAATTTGATGTTTGTCGTGTATGCTTTGATGTTTTGCATGATGACATGATGAATAGATGGTTAATTTTTAACAGCAGATTCAGGGACGTTAGAGCTGATCTGCGCCTCACTGCACACGTCTGCGGTGCATTACGTCTCAATGGCCACCGGAGCTGATCGGGGCCGCTCTAGTCAGTGCTTGTGTTTATAAGCCAGCCGCGGCATGTTTCTGAAGCGGCTTTTATGACTCAATCGGTACTCACCAACTTGGCCGATCTCAGGAACCGATCGCAATTTGATGACGTTAACACGTGACGACGTACATGATGCGTGGGGACATAAATGATTTGGCACCGCAGTCATGTCATCGCCGGTGTGGAAATGTTATGACGTTTCGAGAAACAATGAAAAATTTGATGTTTGTCGTGTATGCTTTGATGTTTTGCATGATGACATGATGAATAGATGGTTAATTTTTAACAGCAGATTCAGGGACGTTAGAGCTGATCTGCGCCTCACTGCACACGTCTGCGGTGCATTACGTCTCAATGGCCACCGGAGCTGATCGGGGCCGCTCTAGTCAGTGCTTGTGTTTATAAGCCAGCCGCGGCATGTTTCTGAAGCGGCTCTCCGTGCTGCTTGGTTAAAAATAGTCTTTTGTGAGTTGTCACAGTGTGAAGGACGGAACAAAAACAGAGGTTTCCCCAGTAACAGCTGTACACAAAGCAGCGCTGAGCTCACAAACGCTGCTTTATCAGGCATATAACATGCAAGATTAAATGAAAATGACATCAAACATTTTCTAAAGATAGCCTTCCTTCAGAAATACAGTGATATAAAAACACCCGCACCTCGTTTTGATTTTAAACGTGCAGTATGTGCTCATGTTTATTCAACGAAGTCTTTTGGAAAATCTGTCAGTTTTGATATTGTGGTGAGCGCCACAAATAAATAAATGTATGGGAAACACATCCCACAGCACAACCACCTGAGCCCAGCTTCAGTCTACTAATCACTTTAACTTTAACTGCGTTTGTAGCCAGTGCCATAGCCAGACTAATAAACAAACACAGACCAGAAGTTAACTTCGGGCCAGGCGCGTGCTCCCATTGAAACCATCTATATAAAGCTTGAAGCATCAGAATCGGCATCGGCCAATCACCATGGCAAGAAATCGGTACTCAGTATCGGCTGCAAAAATCCTGATTGGAGCATCCCTACTGGCTACGTTTACATGCAACCAAATAATCTGTTTGTAATCGGATTGACGGCTCAATCGGACTGAAAAGCCTTCATGTAAACATCTTAATCGATCCGATTGAGCTCGATCGGAATGAAATTTCGATCGGATTGAAGGGGGAGGTTTATTCCTTTTCTAATATGATTGAGAGTGCATTTAAACACTTGATCGGATTGAACCCTGAAACTGAAAGGACTGCGCATGTATTGTATAAATGCGTGTCATGTCATTATACAACTCTCCTTTCACTTGGCAACTGTGAAGTGGAGCAGGACAACCTCCCACCAGTCCTTGTTTTGGATTCTCATCCACAGGCAACCCGTTTTGGGGGGGGCATTTTTTGCGTGATAAATATGAGCAGCATGGCACAGCGGTTTATATGTAACAACCTCCCACCAGTCCTTGTTTTGGATTCTCATCCACAGGCAACCCGTTTTGGGCGCGGGGAGGGGCATTTTTTGCGTGATAAATATGAGCAGCATGGCACAGCGGTTTATATGTAAATCCATAAATGGATAAATATTAATTCTGCTGTTAAAAACAAAGAAAGAAAGGAGAGTGGTTAGTATGTGCAAACAGTGAGAAACTATATATTTGTGCAGTGTGCGCATGTAAAAATAAAATCAATTCCGATTTGAAGCTTGTGACATATAAACGCGCACATCAACCTGATCACTTTATTTAGCGTTCATGTAAACACTACATTCAAATTCATCAATCGGAATGAATTCAGTCCGATTGAACCAAAAGTTGTGCATGTAAACGTAGCCAGTGTGATATTGAATACTGTAAGGTTTGAAAGGAATGAAATAAGTTTTTTTCCAATTTATAACAATTTGGTGTAGTGACAAGCCTAATTAATATTTACTGATGTGTATCACTTCCACAGTTAAATGAAGCATAAATGGTGGGGTCTAAGATCTTGGTTATATTGCGGATAAGTGGAAAGTTCATTGAAAGTCATGCCATTATATTACAGTTGGCAGCAGTTGTCAAATGCATTTCTTCAAATGAATGTTGCAATGTTTCATTTCTGTTGTTTTTCTAATGAAGAAACTGTAACCTGTTTAACTAATCCTGGCAATGAGAGTCCTACAAGTACATTTCTCCTGTTCTGGCAAGCCATCAGCCTGTTTGCCAACATGCACTGATCGTTTTCCGCTCTAATATTGAAGCTTAAATTTCAAGCTTAGCTGATCCGAGAACGGAATCTCCTGATCTCTCTTGTATGTTTTTGTTGCAGTGCCTTTAACTATGGCTGCTATGCCATTTCCTATATTTATTTCCTTTTGATCTCTGTTGTCCCAACACCCACGTAGGTTATTCCAGAAAACTTCATATACAGTATATTTGGTTGCTATAGTAAAACAGTAATTTCTTCAAAATAAATGTTTTGTAACTCCATGTCAAACTCTCTAACATGTATGTGGTATCTGACAAAAGTAAATGTCTTTAGGTTTCAACTGGATGAAAATAGTTTAACACACCATTGCATTTCACTCTCCAAACTAGACTTTTATAAATCAGAAGGTGTTCTGAATAATGTTTATATGTCATACAATAAGAGCATGACATATGACATACATTACAGTATATATTTGGATAGCATAATTCAGATAATTTTGTCCATGTTGAGATTTTTTTTCTTTGCAATAGTTTGTGACCTACTCAAAGCAAACCATTTACCTCATTAACCTGTCTGAATAATAAATAGAAGTGATGAATAATGGATCATTTTTCACTTGTGGAGCCACCACAGTGGCATTAACCTGGGTGCCTTTACTATCAGTGCTTGTGTACAGTCACCAAATCAGAATAGAGCTTGCCAGATCAAGAAAGTTATGTGTTTTGTGGGCTACTGTATTATATGCATCAAAAGGTCCAGCCTGGTCTCGTGTTTATACGTAGGTATTAATACGTAACATTTACAAGCACAAAACATACATTTTTGTATGTTTTTATTGATGCTAAAACGTACAATTTAGACTTATTTCAATGTTTAAAACATACAAATCGCTATGTATTTTTAGCTAAAAAATTTTAAAAATATGTATGTATCTTTTATATCAAGATAATCGTATCAATGCATTTTTATCATTTTATCAATAAGCGATTTAGATTTGTAGACCCCTTAACCTACCCACAAACCTAAACCTACTCATTTTATAGCGAATATGCATTTTTATCATTTTATCAATAAGGGATTTCGATTTTGGACCCCTTAACCTACCCTCAAACCTAAAACTACCCATTTTACGGCGAATATGCAGTTTTATCATTTTATTAAGGTATATATATATATATATATATATATCATCATTAAAATATTTTTATAGTCGCTAATCCCACTCCTACCTATAAACCTAAACATTTCTGTACAGTATAAGAAAAACATGACAGTTAAATGCAATTACAATCATTTATTTATTGCAAAAATGTCACAAGCAGTACCAAAAGTAATCCAAATGACGATGTGTTGCAGCCACAGTCCTCTCTGGCGGAATACAGTAGGTTTGTGTGAGGTGCAGAGCAGAATTGATGTTGTTAATCGCTGAAAATATTATCCAGATTATTTTCCCGATCCAGCTCCGACCGTGAACTCGTGAAGCGCATCATTCAAATACACCTCACCAGAAACACGGCATGTCACAATTTGTGACGAATGTAGGCGAGAGCCAATGGGCCTCATTTACGAAAGGACCGTACGACAGAAAATTGGGCCTACGGTCGTTTCTGATAAAAACTTGGAATTTATCAATATGGACGTGAGCGGTGGCTACGATCAAATCTCAAGTCTGGCATATGCAAGTTTTTGAGTTACCTGAACTGCGCGAATAGCAGCACAAACAAGACCTTTAGGGATTCATTCGTCATATCATGCACCTGCAAGAATTTATCAATATGGACGTGAGCGGTGGCTACGATCAAATCTCAAGTCTGGCATATGCAAGTTTTTGAGTTACCTGAACTGCGCGAATAGCAGCACAAACAAGACCTTTAGGGATTCATTCGTCATATCATGCACCTGCAACGCTTCTGTGAAAGGAGAAAAACAGAAATTAAGTCTATAAAAGGAATAGAATAAATTTATGATCACACAAAATATATAATGGGCTATAATATAATTAATAGATTAACAAAAGGAAAAAAAACACTGTGCAATAAGTATAGGCTACACTCGTTTTTGTGACACTCTTAGTGCATTTTCTTTATATCTTTATTTGATTGAATCCATCTGATCGCACAGGCGCCTCGTGCACACACAAACAACATTAGTTATACCGTTGCCTGACATTTCAGCCATTCATCATCAAACTAAAATGCAGTCAACCAAAAATAAAAGTTACACTGTTTATTTTAAAAGGTCTGCTGTAAAATCAGCGTAAAGTGCCCAAACAAACATTTTTGCGCATGTGAAGCATTTTACACGGATATTAGAACATGAGTGAAGTATAAAGCCATGTTTAGGCTACCTAATGAATAATAGTTATGCAAACAAATGTTACAGATATGGCAAAAATAGAAACATTTGGATTCTTGTGGTATGAGACAGGCCCGTGAGCCCAATGCCGTTTCAGTTTTGCTTGACATTTGTAAGCTGTTTATAATGAATAAACATGCCACTATAGCCTAATTTGTGTTTTATTTTGTATTTTATAATTTTATAACTACTTATTTTTCATTCTTGTTCTGTTCTGAATACCGTTAAATTTAAAATATTTGTTGTAGAGTGAGGGGAACTAAATAGGCTGTTTATATTTACCAGTATTCTAATATACATATAAATTACATAAATTAATGTAGCCTAATTGTTTGCAATTACAAGGTTAACGGGTGTTTTTGGAGTAAGAGCAATTTCTCTTTCACGAGATTACTTCCTCTTTTTGGCCTGGTTTCGTTTCTCCATGTTGTAAACTCTAGGGGCGAGGCTTCTAAACCAGGGTATTTTTAGGGGCGTGATATTCAAATGACGATCGTTTTCTGCCGCCACATTTACTAACGTGCGATCATTCGTACGATGAGATTGGCGGCATACGAAAGTTTCATGAATCACACGTGAACTCTGTCGTAAGCTGATTTGTGAGCATGGACCTGCGCTTGTTTCTATGTTAGATTGATAAATGAGGCCCAATGAGCATTTGATTATCCTGCCGTAAAACCGTTGTTTTTAGCGTAAAAAAGAGCGTAGAAGTCATTAGAAGCATAGATATGTATAGATGCCCCATTCGACGGCTCCAGGCACGTAGATGCGGCCGCCATCTTGGAACGGTCAACTTGACATCATTCACCATACTGTAGGTTCTCACAGAGCCGTTGAACCGTTCTGTGCAGGATTGTGGCATCTTTCGAATATTCAGTGATTACTATGGTGAATGAGTCAAGTTGACTGTTACAATATGGCGGAAGACTTACGTATAGCGGCCCATAGAAACAGTCGCTAATGTCGCATCTGAATTTGTAAAGAGCGCGTCAGTCAGCGTGGGCTTTGCTGTTTACGGTCACTGGACTCGCTGCTCTGGATGGAGATGAAGATCGCCGAATAAAGGCTTGGATTTGGGTCTGTTCCTCGCAGTCGTATGGATTTGGAAGATTTGGATTACAGCGCACAAACAAAATAGTTTCATGTCGTAATTATGTTCCGTTTTGGTGTATTTTACAGTTCTATTGCCAGTCACAGCATGTCGGAGAAACCGCCTTTTGTGGCCCATGGCAAACAAAGTAAACATTACATGACAAGTAAAGGTTAAACGATTGCAGAAATTTTATTTATTTTAAGGTTTAAAGGTGCTGTATGTAAGTTTTTGACTCTACTAAAGCATAACAATACCATAATATGTTTGCAGATATTTAAGAAACATGCTAAGTTAACATACTTGTTTATCTGAAAAACAATGCTACAGTCAGTTATTCTCCTTTTAAAATGTGGGTTCCAGGCTGGAATGTCGGTCTCTGTTTTGGTTTGTGAAACCAGTTTGCCAGTTTACCCAATTGTATTTCGGCACCCTGGGTTGCCAGTTGACGGAAAACACAGCGTATTTCATTTAATTCATCGTCAAGTGCACTCGTTCCTGTTGGTGTCATCAATCTGGCAACCTGCGTCAAGTCTGAGGAGGAGGGCCGGGTGAAAAAAACCCTCTCCAATATTTTGAATTTGGACTGCAATACCTAGTTCAACCACTCAGTGTCAATCCTACATACAGCACCTTTAAAGTGAAGTCTTGTAAATGTGCTGGCAGCAGAAATCACACAACAAACGAAATGTTATCATTTCATATCAATTAAACGAGTAAACAATTTAATAATGCAACTGAAAACAAGGTTGATGACAACTAAAAACAACTAATAATAAAATTAATGCCACAATTTCAATATTCATAAGGATTCATTTGTAGGTGTCATCAATACGTCAGTTTTGTACTTTTAAATGCTGAAAATACGTAAATATTTGAACGTTTAGATGTTGAAAATACATCAGTATTGTATGTTTTAGTGCCTGTAAAAACGGAAGTAGATGTACGTTTTATAGAACCACATTTTATGTAAAATACATACAAATTATCATGAGATCACGTTGAAAGGTCAGCAGCTGGACAGTGGCCTGACTGAATCTGAGACTGCAGCCACAGTAACACAAAAACGCACGTTAATGTACAACTAGACCAAGCATTCGCTTTTTCTGATAGTGACCCAGCAGCCTCGGACAGCGTGGAGCTTTCATCAGTAGTTCAAACATGCTCATCTTCCTTTTGCAGATCAAAACCGGCAGGACCAGTCCCATCGGATCACTGTCACACCTGTGTGGCTCTCTCTCTCCATCTGCTCCGGCAAGGCCAGCCGCTGACAGAAGGGACGATCTGTTGGACCTATTCCTCGCCTCCCATTCCCCCTCACCCTGTCACATCCTGCTTCCCTCACGGTTGATCAAAAGAACTCCAACGTCAGCATACACAACCCTCTGTGTCATGATATCCACCTGCAGCCAAATGGTGGCCCAATGTCATCCCATCAAGAGCACCAATAGTTTGCGCCGAATGCTCAGTATCTCCAGCAGTGCAGTCGCTGCACATTTCAGAAACACCAACCTAGACAGATGTTTATAACACAATGTGAGTTTGTGTGTACTGAA
Source organism: Sinocyclocheilus grahami (assembly GCF_001515645.1). Taxonomy (NCBI): domain Eukaryota; kingdom Metazoa; phylum Chordata; class Actinopteri; order Cypriniformes; family Cyprinidae; genus Sinocyclocheilus; species Sinocyclocheilus grahami. Next base: position 17,721 of record NW_015507748.1, on the reverse strand, counting down.
GAAACATGAAACACATTTGCTTAAAATTAAATATATCATCATAAATATGACATTGTTTACTTGTTTCTCCACTCAAAATGTGCATGACTTTCTTTCTTCGGTGGAATAAAAAGGTGAATTTCTTCATATTATGGAATTCACAGGGGCTGTCAAGCTCTATGATAGTATTTTGAATAAGTCCCCAAATTTAAGTTGTTATTCATAGAAAATGAGTCACTAAAACAGAAACATAAATTTATGTCTGTTGCTCACACAAAGGTTTTGTGTGGCTTCAGTTTGCCGCTATGAATACAAGCTTGATACTTGATATTATACAGTATACAGTATTTATTTATTTTTTGGATATAAAGTCATATTTTTTATTGAAAGTTATTCGATTTTTATAGAAAGTCATACAGATTTGAAACAACACAAAGGCAAGTAAGTGGTGACAGAATTTCATTTTTACATGAGCTTTTTTTGGTTTTTATTTAACTGAGATACTATATTTGTTTCTTCATTAAAATGCAGTTTTAATTCTGACTGTAGTTATCTAGTAAGGAAACCTAGTTCATATTTCTAAAACATAGACCAGGCTATAATTAATTGGCTTGTGTTTAGTCTGGCCACAGTAGTTATGGCAGCTATGTGCTTTCTTGCTGTTGCCAGCATGGGTTGTATGAATAACAGAAGATGTTTGTGCAGGTTTTTGGCCTTGAGCTCACACAAAAAGCCAACTGCCCTTGGTAGTATGGATCAGGGCTCAGAATGGCTCCTATCCTATCCTGCACACAAGCTGTCCAGATTGGCTGCTCCCATTCCCAGTAATAGTTTATGTCCCAGTCTGGCACAAGAAACAAAATTATTTCTGTGTTCATTCTTTTAAAGCCTGCAATACACTGCCCAGTGTTTCCCCTTTCAACCCTTGTTAGCAGGTGCTAATGAAAGCACACATTTTCATAGCTGTCTGTAGTATTCAAGAAATAGTTCACTCAAAATAAGTCATAATTTACTCATCCTCATGTTGTTGCAAATCGTTATGTTTGTCTCTGTTAGCTTTGCGTGAGGAACAGACTGAAATATAACCCATTACTCGCAGCAAATGGAGCAAATAGCTATCAATATCTGATTGTGTTCCATTAAACGATAAACGTGATAAATGTTACCGTAATGTTGAATGTAGTGGTGAATGATTAGTTTCTACTTTGAACAGCTCAAAATAATTTTTGTGTAGAGAAGTACAGGCATTAAACATTCCTGTGGGATTCTGGTTTAATTATGTTCTATATCTCAGTTCTCCATCAGTTATTTGGGATTATCTTTGATAGAGCTGTCAGAGTACGTTCACGGAATCTCTCATATTAGTGAGCTAGCATTTATAAAGCTCAACGCAATCCAACAACCTCACTTGTTCAGTTTTTACTGACTAATTAAGCTGAAGATTTAAAATTGAAAATGAAGCAGTGGGTCAACATTTTAAATAACTGTCTTAGGATATTTGGGGGTCATGAAGATGTCAAGATATTTGTATCTGGAAAACTAAACTAAATGTTTGTTGTTTCAGAACTTGTTAGATCACACATTGCCCAGTTTCGAATGTAGATTTTCATTGCCCTAACCTTCCCTGTGACTTTTTCATGGGACCAATGCGTTGATATGCAGACTTGCTGGTTTTGACATCAGGATCAGGCTTGCCAGGTTTTCACAAGAAAACCCGCCCAATCGCTACTCAAAACTAGCCCAATCGCGTTTCGAGGGGTTCCCAGTTAAAAATTGCGTTCTGGGGCGTAAAATACATGTTTTTTGGCGGGGTTCCCCTGCTAAAATTTGCATTCCAGGGGATAAATATCATGTTATTGGAGTCGCTTCAGACATGAAAAACAACCCGCGGCAACAGTATTAAATTAGCCCAATTCCCGCGGACTTGGCAACACAGATCAGGATGGCTTAGCCCACTCAGCATGCAGCTTACAGACCTTTGAGTTTAGCATTCAAAATTTTTGATTTCTGCACATTGGTCCACCAACCTGATCTCATGAGAAAACAAATACTTTATGAGGTGACGATTTTGCATAAATTTGCACAATGTGAATCATACAGAAACGTATACATAAAAATAAAAATAAAAACGTGCATGAAGGTCCAACCCCAACCCTTAGATGAAATATGAATTAATATGATCAGCCACCAATTCACCAAAATGCAAAATAGCTACAAATTGCCATGAGAGTGTGTTGGGTCACCACATTAAACCGCACACAAAATGAAATTATAACTTCATCACATTATCAACAATTGGAGATGCCTTTTCTATATTGCTATATTCCTTGCCAACTGATCATGACAGACCTATTTATTCAACGGAACAAATACATTTTGTTTCTAGTCATGGGCCCTCTTTATAGTAGGTGCCTTTAATTATTGTTTAATAACATTTAAATTAATCATTTGATACGATGCACTTATTGTGTATACACAAGTCTTTACATTGTACTTATAACTTGCATGTAATTAATCTAAAATTATTTTTTGTAATTACTGTAGCGTCTGGAACACTCCAACACACAATATATATT